>NC_090885.1:3830300-3842800 GCF_036669925.1 Montipora capricornis
CCTCGGCCCCGCGCTTTGGCCACTAATATTCTCTGTGAAAATGTGCATCGCAAGGACAAAGATAAACATCACATCACTCACGAAAAAAAGTCGCATCATTCTCGTGCAAAACACAGGGATTTTTATTGATAGCAAAGATCCATTCTCCTCTGTTTAGCAATCACCCTTTCAAATTTCAGAGAAATCGACCTTCAGCGAATATTTTATGATTGTTTTTTTAGCGACGTGATGATAGCTCATCGGAATGCAGGCAAAGGTGATCACGTTACGAATTTTTTGCATCTCAGAAACCAGAACATAATGCTAAAAGGTTATTTTACGCAAAAAGTGGGTAATTTTGAGAGTGGAAAACGAGTTAATTGCCGACGCTATGGACAAGCCGCCTGGAATACTAGTGATGTTTATGCACCTGTCACTGTAAACCCCACTCCGGGGAAACATGGGGCACGGGTGGGGCTTTGTGGGGTCTTTGACACTGCCGGCTGATACTGTGTCACAAACGGCAAGATATCTACCTTTGGATTTAAGAAGTTGCATTTCACTAGATGTGTTGAAATCGTAACTAAAAACTCTACTTTTAAAAGATGCCTTTTGCTGACATTTTGTATTTTGTTAATTTTAATACAACTTTTTTTTTTGTGAAGTGCTGTTGGACCTATAGGGAAATAGCACTATCAAACGGCAAGATATCTTCAGGAATTTCATTCCTTTGCTTTATGTGTATAACAAATTTTTAAAAAACATACAGCAGGTTGTTAGGCGAGGAGACCTCAGGAAACAACCAGGCTTATAGGAGAGCTGATTCCCTTTCTGTGAATTTGATGTCTGATAAGAGTGTCTCAATCAGATGTTTTGGATAGCCCCTCGCACGGAGACGTGATTTGAATTTGTAAATTTTCTCTTCAAGAGTTGATCTTGAAGAATTAGTGCGGAGAACTTCGCCCTTCATGAATCCTTTCTTGACACCTAGTGGGTGGCTGGAGGAAAAATGAGTGTACTGAAAGGTTTCAGTCGGCTTGAAATGGGTTTTTATATCCAGAATGGATGGTGACTTTGAAAGCGTTTGCTTTTGTATACAACAGTGTCTGTGGCTTCAGTGTTCGTAAATTTGATGGTTGGGTGGTGTGAGTTTGCTTGTGTGATGAACTTAATAAAAGTAATAATAAAGTTTTCCTACCTTAAATGTGTGACGAACTTGTCTCTTGTGCCGAGTTTAGAGCCATTCTGACGACGTTTAGTGTAGTTATCCGGAAACGGTTATATCCGTTTCCGGATAACTTCACTAAACGTCGCCAGAATGGCTCTAAACTCGGCACAAGAGACAAGTTCGTCACACATTTGAGGTAGGAAAACTTTATTTCAAATGAGATAGTTATTTACACAATTTTTTTACGATCGGTAATTTTCCCATACAATTCTCTAAACAGTATACACAAACTGTCGCATACACCACCTATTTTCAGCTTGGGGAGCCTGTGCTCAATGTAACATTGCCTCCCCACTAATATTGGAGAAATGGAAGTCGATGGGCAAGGAGTTAGTCTAACGGGGGAGCACAGTTTAGAAAGTGCAGCTGAAGTGATGTCAGTGCTGCAGTTTGATCAACGGCTTCCGAATGGACGCGAAGACTACATGAAAGTGTTGAGAGACCTCGGTTTCGAGAGCAACGAAGATGGCAGCGAACAGCACACTCAGTTTGTTTTCCAAGGGCAATGCTTGATTCTGGGGGATGCAAACGTTGGGAAAACAAGTTTAACGAAATCTCTGATGGGGAAACCGTTTGACACCAAAGAACCAGGTACAAAAGATGTCGAAATAAGTTTCGTAGATCGGGAGTGGAATGACCTGGATGGCTACAATGGTGTCACCTTTGGAAACTTTCATCGATTCGCGACATCAGTTTTGGCGCGGGCTGCTTGTTACGGGCCTGGCGGCTTGGAGGTCGAATTCGCAGTCAATCGCACCAAAATCTGCAGGATCATCACAACTTCAAAACTCTTCCTGCAGCTAAGTTGGGTGATTTTAGTCATATTGTGTTTCGCGTTCAATCCTGCGTCGGTACCTGTTTGGTTTTTTCTGTTTTCCTTTGCTGCATTTCTTGGAGCTCATTTATCGGAACAACTTGATTTCAACATAGAATACCGACCCGTGTATTTTAATCTTTATAAGATACTAATGCTTATTTACACAACCCCTTATTTTATCACTGGATTGGGAACTGTTCATATCCTCACCAAGAACTGCAAAGGCCTTTTTGATTGTCTCAAGGCGGAATTGATTCCAAATTTGAACACAGAATTGGGATGCTGGGACTATCATTTCTTCATTTTCACTGTACTGGTTGCTAAAATTTCGGTTAATCTAAGTCTTTGGACGTTGGGGTATTTTCGTCTCTGGCCGATCTTTAAGAATAGAGACACTGAAGAATCACAACCATTGCTGCCTGGACAGAAAATAATTGCAGTGAATTCTTCGCCCACTTTGCTGCATATCATTCCTTGCTCACTCCCAGTACTTGGCGGCTTTATTTGCGCTTATGTTGTAGCAATGTCAACTGAGAGGTCGATTTTAGAACAAAATCCCTTAGCATTTTGCACCCAAATTGTATTCATCCTTCAAATGATTCATGTAGTTATATCATGTGCTCATGATTTCCAGGTCGGTGGAAAAATAAAACGAGGTGTATACCTAGTTTCAATAATTATTTTACTTTTCTGCCATGAAAACTTGAAATGTGGTGCATTTTTACTCCTATGGTTTTACAATTTGTTCAAGGATAGGGAAATTTTCTGTCCTGGTTTAAACGAACTAATGAGTGGTGTTACGTTCATTTACATAGAGAGAGTGTTAATGAATTTTACCAAGTTGAAAAGTGCTCTGGACAAGGCCTTTTCAAGTCTTAAACTGAAACTTGTAGACTTCCCAGGTGATGATGAATATTGTGCTCATCATATTTTTATGAGACATGAAGCAATGTATGTTGTTGTCTTCAATATGGCAAACTTTGTGAATGGAAACTTCAGAAATATGACAGGAAAAATCAAAAGAATTCGTTTTTGGTTGGAGTCCATCTGCAATAAGGCAAGCCCCAAATCTCACATAATTCTGGTTGGAACACACAGAGGACATGTTGACCAATATTGCTCGAAGATCATTGATACACATCTGCGGAAATATCTCTGGCATGATTTCGGTGATGAGCTTGTGCTAAATAAAGAAGAACAGCTTGTGTATTTTGGCATTGAAAACAGTTTAGGCAGGGATGACAATGGAATAAAAAACCTTCAAAGAGAAATAATGCTAGCAACTGAGAAACAAAAGGCAACAATGGGAAAAGAAATTCCATACTCATGGATTAAAATCCAAGATGCAATCATCAATTTGAGGAAAAATAAGAAGGCAAAGTTTTGTGTAACAAAACACATGTTTCCAGTATCAGTTGGTAACTTTATCTGCAGCAACTGGTCGCAAGACACATTGAGGTACTTTAATGCAAAAGGACTTATAATTTACGTTGGGCAGAAAGAGAATCCAAAGCTTTCTGATTGGATTCTACTGAAGCCTGAGTTACTTGTTGATATCGTCAAAGCATTGGTCACTCCACTGACCACCCAGCAGGATGGACTGAGACGTGACAGGACACTCCTTCATGAAAAGGGAATGTTGACAAATCGTCTGCTGGAGAAAACTATCTCCAGGTTTAATGAGGATGGAATGGCCTTAAAGTCATTTTTGGAGGAGTATGATATGATTTGCCCTTTATTCTACAGCTACAAGAGCAGGAGTGAGGAAGAACAAGTCACACACTTTGTTCCTTCATTATTGCCAATATCATCACATAAAGACCCCCAAGTGTGGGTTGATGGGCCTGACGACAAGAAGTTCTATGTATTCTTCCACCGCTTTCTTCCAGAGCCACTCTTTCATAAACTCTTGTCACGTGCACACATGTTAAGCAAAGTTCAGTTTCCTAAAGGTCATCCACTCGTATGCAGTAATGTTGGCAGGTTCTGGTTGCAGCCAAACCAACCATACATGCTCTTATTACTTAAGAATGAAGAAATGATTGAAGTCACCTGTAATAGCAGGTAATTTCAAAGAGTTCATAATTTTAGTTATGTAAGATTACTTTCCCCAATTTGGTTATGGGAATATTAATTTTTTATTTGTGTAAATCTTTATTTGAACTCAAAGAATGTGGTTGGATTGACAAGTGTTGTAATAATTGTAAGTGGTATTAAACTCAGTCAAAAACTACATGTACATGTATGTTCCCATTAGCCTATTGACCCCTGAGAGTGACACTTGATAGATTTTACTCTGTCTAACGCCAGACAATTTTACTCGTCAATGAGGGGCGTCCTACAGCATTTGAGGTGTGAATGGGTTAAACTTTGTCCCATAACTGCCATAAATTTGATTTTACGTTGTACACATTATTCACTTTGTGGCACATCGCACCTTGACTGACACTCTCACTGATAGATGACTCATGGAATAACAGACTTGTTCCAATGAAGAAAAATCACCCACCAACAGGGCTTACATGTAACTTCAGTGACCATGCTCAAGGTTTGCCCAACCTATCTAACCAGTGTTCTAAAAAAATTCCAGGTTGTCCCTTTTCAAAAGCCGGGGAACTAAACCCGTAAATTTGGTTGCCCTGATAAATGCTTGGTTGTCCATTTGGAAACCCCCTACATGACTTCGGAGCCTGAGTATCCCATAGTTATATGTGTGCGCCTGTGATTTTTTTGTGGAAGTTTAGGTTTAAGTTTTAGCATTTTCAAACAGGAGTCTTCGATCTCCATCACAAGCTACCTGTGAATTTTCCTACCTGACAACTTTTTGTAAAAGCCACATATATTCAAAACACAGGAAAATGCTCAACTTTGGGCAACCAACCTTTTCATTTTACCAAAAACTAGTAGCCCAGTAAACCTTCTGGTCGTCTGGGACAACGGTTCGGACGACCGCTAATAGACCTCTTTAGCGTGTTCATTTTGTTTTCCCATTTCAGACCACGTGATGTTACTCTAGGGAAAACTTTCTTTCAAATGTCGATCTGGGATTGTTGTTGTTATTGTTATTATTATTAGTAGTAGTAGTAGTATTATTATTTCCACTCAAATGGTTTTTTTTCCTTACCAATTTGTGGTGTTTTTTTTTTCTTCATTGGACAGTGAAGGGATGGAACCAAAAGATGTTCTGTGTCATGTTTTTCACATGGTAGATGGAATCTGTTGGAGTTCCTTCCCCTTTGCCAAGTTTCACTGTGGTCCAGCTTGTCCCTCAACTAAATGTCCTGGCTATCAAGGGGATTATTTAACACACCCAGGTGTACAATCATCAAGATCTAAACGCCGCCATGTGTTTAACATCCTTCCAGCACGCAAGAAAGAGACAACATGTATTGATTCCTTTTATTGTGTCAACAAGAACTTCTGGGAACAAATGAAGGAGTGGGAATTGTAGTGGAGATCTTTTTTTTTCATTTCAGTGATGGATGGTATTTTCAGGGAACATAACTATGTTACAACAGTATTATTGACACAGCCACACTGAACTTTAAAAGTGAGGTTTGTATTAGAAGGCAAATTTCAGCTCAAGGCAAGAATGCATTCCTTTACAACTGACACAAAAAGTTTCCGGTATAAAGTACATTCCTACATTTCGGCTTGGACGCTTACATTGTACAAGTCTTTTGCTGTTGCTGCTCCTATTATCTGGAATAATCTACCTTTGGATTTAAGAAGTTGCAATTCACTAGATGTGTTGAAATCGTAACTAAAAACTCTACTATTAAAAGATGCCTTTCGCTGACATTTTGTATTTTGTTAAATTTTAATATAACTTTTTTTTTTGTGAAGTGCTGTTGGACCTATAGGGAAATAGCACTATAAAAGTTCATACACTTTATACATTATTAATTCAATGTTCTTACCAGGCTGCGCCCTCGGGGGATTCACAAACAGAAATTCAAAACTGGTGCACAATAACCAACAAACCAAGGAGCCAATTCTACTTTGTTATCGACACGTAGCAAGAAAGATCTACATGTATTTTAAAATGCTTGGAAGATGGGGAGCAGGGCTGGCGCAGTGATGAGAGCACTCGCCTTCCACCAGTGTGGTGCAGGATCGATTCCCGGATTCTATGTCATATGTGGGTTGAGTTTTTTGGTTCTCTACTATGCTCCGAGAGGTTTTTTCCCGGGTACTCCAGTTTTCCCCTCTCCTCAAAAACCAACATTTGCAGGTGTAGCTCAGTTGGCCAATGTGTGGCTTTTGGAGTAAGGGGTCCCCAGTTCGATCCTCAGTGACTTCAACTTCTGTTTCGACTTTCCTCTGATCCGTGTAGCTATAGCTTTAAATATCCGTAAAACAGAGCACTGACAGAGGGGCCGGAGGCGCACCGTCGGCTTCCACTGATACCAGTTTCGTAACTGAAGGAACTACTGATGTTAAATAAATTGACCTTACTGTTACTTTACTTTTATGAAACACGGGTGGCTAGAATATTAGGATATACTTTCATATACAATAAGAAACATTGTTATTTCTACTAGGCCTTGCTAATTAGATATTGTTATGTTTGCTTTCTTTTGTTTCATGAACGTTATTTCGGATCCGGTATGTGAAAGACAAGCCAAATATTTAGAAGAAAAAATTTGTACCTTGGGAAAGGGCCCAACTTTTTTAGGGGATGGCCCCTAAATTTGAGGGTTATGGGCCATATGAATCCAGCCACCCTTGAGAAAAAATTCTGGTAAGAACACTGTATTATTAAAATTATTATTATTTATCTAATTCCACAAAAAGATGAGCCTTTGTAAAGTTACAAGTCCCGAATGCAAGCTGCAGCCTACAGCCTCAGGCTTCGAGCACTTTCCTTAGCAATCTTCCTCTTCCAAGTTTTGCCTTTCAAAAATTTTTTTCCTAGTGTACTGTACAGTATATACAGTACTGACAGTAATTCCCAATTGATAACACCGCAAACTTAAAGTGCCCCTGTGATCAAAAAAACCGCTTCCTTTTTTCCGTCAGATTTTGAAAGTGTGTTGCTTAACACTGGCAAATTTTTCAACTTTGATTTTTATCCAAATCACTTTGAGTGTAAGTTTTGGATTTCATTACTCACATTCAAAACTGACCGATTAGATCCAGGGAAACGTGACGTCAGAGGCTCACTACCTTAAAATTTCAGCATGTGAACGCAGCTTATTATATATGCAAAGCGTGAGTTTAAAAGTCTGAAAGCCCATATCCCCCGTGCTGCATATTAATTCTGCAGTGTACACACGTATTGCATTCTTAAACTAGTGAGCCTTTGACGTCATTTTCTCCTCGATCCAGCTCTCTCAAGAACATAAATTATGTTAGTAATGATGGACCATTAAATATGAAAATTCCAGTTAAAATAAACAAGTGTCCTTTTGAAATCAAGGCTTAAAAATTGGGCCACTTTAGTGTTTAGTTTAATTTAACATAGTTTTGAAATCCAAAAAAAAATATGAATTGATTTTTTGGTCACAGGGGCACTTTAATAGTCAATATTACACTGTAATAGAAAGATTATTTTTTGGTAAAAGAATGGTGCCATCATTGGATGCAATCCTCTACAGTATAAACATGCTACATGTACATGTACTTTAAATTTACACAATGTATTATTTTCTATTCTTGCTTCCTCATTAACATAATTATATCAGTGCAACCAACCGTTAACAGTGTTCGACACTAACGCTTGCCCGATTGCCCGGGGCAAGCAAAATATATCCGTGGGCAAGTAAATCAACTCTAAGACTTCCCAGATTGGGTAATCAGAATTTTTGGTCGACTAATATTTTGCAGAACGATTTGACTTGCAACGAAGTGACAAGTAACATGTCGTGTTCACCACAAACACGATAAAAAATAACATTACATCTCTTTACTGTCATTTATTTTTCTGTTAAAAATATGTTGTTACAAACCTCAAAACAGATTGGAATGAGGAACATCTTTTCGTAGTTGCCATCTTTCTCCGCGTGAAAAGAATGTTTGTTATAATTGAACCCAGTTTTTGCACAGCCAAATACTCTACAATACTTTCAATTGATATCCAACAAGCGCACAAGAAAATTCTACCTTTTGTAAGTACAATACAATACATACTTTAGTAATTGACCACTCCCCATGTGGGGAGTCAGGGTGGTTTAGTGGTCATCAACCGTGCCTCCCACCTCTGTGACCCAGGTTCAACTCTGGCCTCGGGTCGTATGTGGGCTGAGTTTCAGCCGGTACTCCGGTTTTTCTCCCTCCTCAAAATCGACTCCCGGCCTATTCCATCAAGCTGTGGTGCTGTGCACCTAGCCGAGCACCTAGCCGGCAGCACAGCTCCTTCAGCCCTATGTGTACCTCGTTGAGCTGCGCCCTTAGTAATTCAGTCTCCGACTGCGAGAAAGGGCGATTAGCAGATCACATATTATTATTATTATTATTATTATTATTATTATTATTATTATTATTATTATTATTATTATTATTATTATTATTGGGGCTTTTCAGGGCCAATGAAACACAGTGAAATGACAACACAACAACAACAACAACTGTTAAGAATCCCAACTGGCCGGAGGCAAACCAGTTGGCTATTTACAAGACTAGTGCAGCCGAGAAGTTTAACCATGGACCACCAGGAAAAAATTCAACAAGTGGTGAGAAGGAGTCTTGCACCCGGGATACCCAGATCTCAAGGCAAGCATCCTTACCACTGGGCCGTACTTTCAGTGTCATGCAATTTCAACCAGCTTTGAAAGGCTTAAAGAACATGCTACTGCCAGGACAAATTGCATTTAATTCAAAACCAGCCTAATCTCAAATAGATATTCAAGGAATTTCCCTTGATCTCTAATAGAAAGGAAAATCGTTTGTCAAAGCAAAACTGTGAAGGCCACTAGAACACCATGGAAACACAGCAGGAGTCACGGTCTGTCAAACCCATTTTACACACATTTTTACAAGCTTCTTTTGAGTTTTAATGGGCAACAGGTCTTGAAAAGGTGGGCAACCGAAAAAACAGAAGTTGCTCAAAGGGCAAATTAGTAATAAAGAAAGTATTGTGTCGATCACTGCCATAGAATAGCATTTGCTGCTATTAACTTTAGTTTGTAATTAAAATTATGTTTAAGATTAAATCACATACAATGTCATGTAATGTAAGTACTGTATGCTTCTTATGTGTGGATCTGTGTGATATGCAGTCTCTCTGTGTATGCTCCCCCAAAAAATTCTTAAAATTAGACCCTCGGAAATGCATTTTCCCGCACTTAGACTGACAACAAATTTTGTATTTTCTCAATCAAAAAGTGATGAAAATTAAACAGGGCAAAAAGATACACTTCACAATGAATAAAGATAA
Organism: Montipora capricornis; assembly: GCF_036669925.1. Lineage (NCBI taxonomy): Eukaryota > Metazoa > Cnidaria > Anthozoa > Scleractinia > Acroporidae > Montipora > Montipora capricornis. Next base: position 3,839,703 of record NC_090885.1, read on the forward strand.
TTATTTATTAACCATGTGGAAATGGTCATGCATCACAGAACCTTGAAAATGGTCAGGGGAATCCCATTTGTATCAAGTACAGTGCATTGATAATGATTTTGTTGCCCCAAAGATTTCTTACAAAAAATGTTCGGATTTTTACCAAAAACACGTCTTAGAATCAGGAACACAAACAACGCAAGGCAGCAATTATATTTTCTTTAGAAGGCACAGTGTAAATGTTCATAAATAAATTTCAATTTGTTTTACTTCATGAATATTCGTTCTGCAGCAACCATGAACATTGACTGGGCTCAGCCGTAACAGGTGTTACGGGTTACAGCCCCTAATGTCATCCCTGCAGTGCAATGAAGTGGAAGTACAGTAGTAACATGCACATGTACATGTACTGTACATGTAGTAATGACTCAATAAATTCATACCTTCTTTTCTCCTGCAGCAGAAGTTGCTTTTGCTTTTCAAAAAGACCCATCTTGCATTGTGCAAATTCAGCCTACATTCAAAGATCAAAGTATCCTTTGCATCAACTTTTGAATGCAAATGATGTTATGCGATATCAATAATGGACCTTTTTGGAGTTGAGCCTGCAGGCACAGTCATTTTCTTTTTGTTTAAAACCTTGTGCAAGAGGCTTAAGGGTCAATTCGATACAAAAATTAATGACCCCTTAGCCTTATGTGGCACAACTGCTGATCACTCTGATAAATAATGGTAATAGGACTGAGTGGAGTCCAATTCTGTCTGTATAAATCATACGAGTGATTAACAATATCGGACGATCGCATAGCGGGAGTCCAATTTGGTTCAATCACGACTACAGGTATGATTACAGACCAAATTGGACAACACGAAGTCTGGTTACCAAGATTAAGCTGAGTGCACTTAATATGATTGGCTGTCATGTAACTGTCCGATTACAACCCTACAAAATGATTAGTGAAAAATAAAGCAGTTAATGCACCAATCAAATTTGAGTAAATTGTAAAATAATGGTTATGATTAGTACAGAGATCTGACAAAAGGTGTCAGCTACTTCACTCAGAGAAGTCAGCATTTTTTCCCCTAAATTGAAGTAATTATAAAGACAAACTATTTCAAACCTAAGATTATTTATTTTGAACATGTTAGCAACATGAAGTCATCTAAAATGTGATCATTATTTTGCTTTAATTTGAAATGTGGTGTTTGGGGCATACTCCAAAAAATGGGATGCCCCCAGGCACCCCTAGTCCGAAAGGGGAAAATCGGAGTACCTGGAGAAAAACCTCTCTGTGCAGAGTAGAGAACCAACAAACTAAACCCACATATGAGGCCAAGTCTGGGAATCAAACCCGTGCCACATTGGTGTGAGTCGAGTGTTTTCACCACTGCACCATCCCTGCATTAGACAATCTGTATTAATTTAAGTGACCTTCTTAACTGGCAAAGGATTAAAAGCGGACATGGTTTTGAGTTTAGATGTTGTTAAAGAATAATAATACTTGGTAATGATGCTTGATTGTGTAGTTGGTAAAAAAGGATTGATATTTTTAATTTATTTATAAACTACTGTATCAACACCTTTTATTATTACACCCCATTTGAAATTTGAGCTAATTGAGTAAATGAAAACAACAGATTCTGAATTCTTTCAAGACACCTAATACCAAAATAGCATGTTGTATACCTGCACATGGTAAACCTCAATTTTGCCAAACTTACCAGTACATTTCTCTTGAGATCCAAGCACCAGTTATCCAGTAATGCCTCCATTCTCGCCAAATCAGCATCTATCACAGGAGAAGCAGATGGAGTTGTGCCTGGTGACTCCTCAGGGGAGCATGATGACAAGGATTCATGCTCAACCTCGGGCGTTTTGATTGCTGCAGGAACTGATTCTAAGAGTAGCAAAATCAAATTAAATAATCATATTGATCATTGAAGACTGCATGTACATGTAAATGTTCATAAGAACCCAAAGAGACAGCCATGGTATATTACAGTATCACTGTAGGAGGACATCTCCAAATACATGTACCATACATGTATTATACATGTAGGAAATTAATGCTCCTGTTAATTAACGTCTTTGAAATTAATGTGACTTCAATTAAGATGCTTTGAAGGGAAATTTGCTTGAAGGTCCTAATAAAGAAAATTAATGCAAAGAGGGGCTAAAATTTCAAAATATGGGAAATTAACGCATCTGCTACAACAACAAATAACAGAATTGTTGAGAACAAGAACAAATTTATTTTTAATTAACAGTAACTGTAAAACTCCAAAATACATTGTACAAACAATGACCATGCAATTTTCCCAAAACGTATGGGTTAAGCGAAGGAATCTGACCACCTCGAGCGTTCTTGGCAATGTTCATGGTACCGAAATTCAAGAAGCAGACATTGAGGGACTACAGCTGTAGTCTTGCGACAGCAAACACAAAGAAAATGCAGTCGAAGGAAAGTAAATTATTTACCAAAAGTGAAAGATTGATGTGAAATGTAAACTGCGCAATTAAAATCTATTGTTTGGCAAGGTGTCAAGAATGTTTGGATTGAGTAAAAGATTTGAGGTAAAAATAATGGTTATTAAAGGTTGCGGAAATTAACATGCTAGTTACATGTACATGTAATTAATAGCACTGAAATTAACCTTAACATAAATTAATGTTGCATTAATTTCATGAAACTCCTAAACTCACATGTTTTTTGCCTACAATATTGATTAATCTCCCCACCTACACCTATTTTGTAAAGCAAACATGTTTTACGATTTTTACCTCAAATTTACACTTTTTATCGGCCAGGCAAGACATGCAAAGTTATCAAAACTAGCAGTAATTTGGACCCTTAACCGTGATGTGAGAGGCATGGGTCTATTCTCAATTTTACGTCAGCAACTGCTTCAATGCAATGCAAATTTCTTTGAAAACAGGAATGCAAAGGACATTACTAAACACCAAAACAGCAAAACGAAGCACCAAAACACCATGTATGACCCCACCATACATTGAATACTAACCAATGAAGGTTGGATTTGAAATTAAAAATTGTTTAAAGGTTATTGCTCCTAATCTCAGTCTTAATCTGAATCCTAATTTTAATCTCACTGAATTA
>NC_090885.1:3850300-3860300 GCF_036669925.1 Montipora capricornis
TGTGCTATACAATAAGATAATGTAGCATTAAATGCTCCGTAATATGCAGTGTAGGACTTTTGTGGGAACATAATTTATCATGTCACATGTATTAATATGATGATGATGTCTTTTAAGAAAGCGATGAATTAAAATTCTTTTAAAAATCATTAAATTAAATTTATTTATATATTTAATAAATTAAAATTCATTGCTTTCTTATTTTCTCATTTCTTTCTTGTTTTTATTTTTCTTAAATCAAGTGCCTTTTATTTGAGACAGTTAGCATTGCACGCATGCATAATTTAAGAGGAAAATTAAATGGCAAATATGACGGGCTGAAATTTTTGCTTTGCCAACAATGAAGAAGTGCAATAGTCTGATTTGCGCCAATTTCTCGCCTTTTTACCGTTCTGTGGCTATGTACAAATGTCGAGAGAGAGAGAGAGAGAAGGAAGTGAGTCAGAATAAAAGAATATTTTCAAGGTTTTATTACCAGCCTGCCGTTTACTGTTTTACTGACATAACTCTCTATTATCTAATCTGTGAGTGTCGTAGAAAAAGAATTCTTGTTGAATTAACTGAAGGTGTAAATCTTTAACCATGAAGGTAATTTCAATTTACATGTATAATTTACCCTATCCCGGAGTCCTGAGAGTGACACTTGCAGATTTAACTTTGTCAAAGAGGGGCCTGTTCAGTGGTGAAAGGGTTAACCTACTGACTCCTGGGCTGCCCCTCCCCATTGATGAGTAAAATCTGTTAAGTCTTACTTCTATGAGTCAATGGGTTAGGCATAGTAATGTTTGGGTCAAATTATGCTTTTTTAATTTAAATAATTCAGTACTTGTGTCTCAATGCAACAGGTATTCTTGGAACCCCTGAAGGTCAAAAGGTTGTTGGATACTTTCAAACTTTAGTGGAAAATGGTATGTTGTTTGAAGATCAAAATTTATAAAATTGCCTACAATGTATGATGACTTTAATATTGAATTTAATATTGGGCTGCAATTTCTCTACAAACTGAGCTATTGAGCCAGCTGGGAGCTGGTTAAATAAGTTATATCTCAAAGTAGGGGACTGAAATGATTTTAGAATATATGAAGTTTCATATAATTTATTTCAAATGCAGAATAGGAATAAATGTCAATGACAGCTCCATTTGTTGTTTTGCAACTTTTAAGCTCGGAATCAATGCAGAATTCAATTTCAGCTCACTTCATCAATATCTTAATTGACTTTCCTCTTGTCTGCAAAGCTTTATTAGCTTTCAGAGAGCAACGAAACATGCATGAAGATACATTTAACTTCCACTACCAGGCTTGAGCAGTAAGTTATACCAACAAGGCATACGCAGTCAGGGCTTTCATCAGCTTTGTGCCACTGAAGGCGAGCAAAAACATACCATAACACAGACTGAACAATGAGTTAAATGAGTTTAATTGCTGGTGCTGGTTGATTAGTACAACACAGTTGACAAGTACAAATGTGTTGTTGTCTTGGAATAGAGAGTTTGACAGCAGACGACAAATGCAATCATAGAGTCAAGATGGATACAATTATAAATTTTCACAATTGCTTACTAGATACATTACTTCTAGAACTTTGATTTCGGTTTGAGGGTTTTATTTTTCTGTTGACAGGTGCTTACCACTGTTTCGAGCGAGATCGGGATCGTTTTCTTCGTCATGAAAGCTCAAGCAATCCATATGTCCAGGATTTAGCCCTAGCCATTCAACTAGAGGTACATTTCTATATAATATTAACATAATACTGCTGGTGTAACCTTCTGTTATACAATTTAGGGCCATTTCAAATTCTTTAGCATCAATATTCATAGCACGAGTGTTTACTGTCCTTTACATGGTTATTTTGCCCAATCACACCATTCTTTGTTTTTTAAATTCACACAATTCTTATTGTTCCAATGTATTTTCACACTTTCATTTTTTATATATATGGTTACCAATATAATCTTTATCTACAATTTAACATTTGAATAATTATGCTGACCGAAACGTCATGTATTTTTATTGGTAGCTTTTATTCTTCAAATGAATGTTTTTAATTATTAAAATTTGTACACAATTATTACAAAAAAAGTTTCTTACAAAAGTCATGCATGAGAAAGTCTTCATTATTGTTCAATCGGTTGTTCACTCAGAAACTGTGCATTACATTGTGTAATGAAGAAGAAGTGATTTTGGAAAACATTTAACTATAAAAAAACTGTGATAAAACATATCTAAACATTCTTAAAAATACTAAAAACTTAGTTTTAAAAAGCTTTGTTAAAAAACATTGACATTTCGACATTAGCTAAACATCATTATCAAGTCAAAACTATTTGAAAATTGCAAACTACATGCATAAATATGAAAAGAACAATAGCTGATAAGGAGCCTGTATAGTGAAAGAAAGGAATAATGAAAATTACATGTAAACAGAAAGTTTGGCACGTATGGAGTCCGTCTGGATACTCAAATTAGGCTTGAGACTCTTAATAAGAAGCATTTCATAGACTAAGCAATCAAATTTGCCCTAGCACTTTCTTAAGACCATAAATTGGCATTTTTTCAAAAGACCTTTACTACCACGAGCTTGCAAAAAATGTCGACCAATAATGTTGCCGAATTTTTGTGTTCAGCTGTGCATTGGTGAAGGTGTCGGGCTGTATACCCAACATTTACAGTAATATGAAAAGAGCAATAGGCCACTTGCACTAAGAGGTCAGGTGACATCGTTTTTATTAAAATGAAACGCTATTAGTGGGTCATCTCTTAAACAAAATAATAGTGGTTTGGTTTTTCAAACCCGTACCATTTGCTTAAAATGAGAAAGTCCGTAACTGGTCATGTGACCAAAACTTATGAATTACCGCTTTCTGACACAAACTTTGCACTTGAACTTCAAGGAAAATGTTGAAAAGATGATTTGGTAACGTTTATGGCACATCTGAACTCAACTATCAAACATTTAACAAGATATAAGCAAAAAGTAGTTTTGGCCACCATGTTGGAGGGCAAGAGTATGCCCTCCAACATGGCGGTCAAGACAAATCATGCTACTTTGTTGAAAAATCAAAATACCATAAAATATCTTCCTTAAATGCATTTCCTCTCAAATTTCGCGTGTACGATAAATTTTATGTGTTCTGTCAATTTTTGGCAACGGCAAGATTACAACTCACTGTTTAAGGGAAGCATTGGTCATGTGACCTCTTAGTGCAAGTGGCCTATAGTTGATAAGGAGCGGCTGTATAGTGAAAGAAAGGAACAATGAAAATTAAACAAAAAGTTTGGCACTTATGGAGTCCGTCTGGATATTCAAATTAGGCTTGAGACTCTTAATAAGGAGCATTTCATAGACTAAGCAATCAAATTTGCCCTAGCACTTTCTTAACCCTTTCAGCCCCGTGGGGTTCCCCATTGGCGAGTAAAATCGTCTGACGTTAGACAGAGTAAAATCTACAAGTGGCACCATTGGGAGTGAAAGGGTTAAGACTATAAATTGGCATTCTTCCAAAAGACCTTTACTACCGCGAGCTTGCAAAAAATGTTGACCAATAATGTTGCCGAATTTTTGTGTTCAGCAATGCATTGGTGAAGGTGTCGGGCTGTATACCCAACATAATCTGCATTGCACAGATCACATTTCAAATAATTAATAAACAGCTCATTGCTGATGAATGAATGATCACTGACAAGAAGTTAACTGTCAATTTGTTCATATGCAGCTTGTGGTGGAATGAATTGTAAATATATACAAAAGGCAGTGATTAACTGTAATTTTTATTAAATTATTAAGGCATGCTAAAAACATATTATTTACCATTATTTTTATTCAGGCAAGTCTCTTGTGGTACCAAAGGGGAAATCTTGAGGAGTGTAAAAAATGTGGTGAAGACGTCTGTTTTCAGGCCCACAAGTTCAGCTCTCCCAATTACAATTTCCTCGTTGGAAAGGCAAAAAGTGTTGTGTCAGGAGCTTACAAACAACAAGGAAACTTTGAAAAGGCAGCAGAATGTTTGGAGTTTTCCACAGAGGTTTGCCCATACGTCAGTTTATTAGAAACAAAAATGTGCAAACAGACAGACATCAGACATCAGAGCCAAAAGAGAAAAAAGTCATTCACTTCAAACAAATGAACAAGATGAAATTTACATAACAACAACAACATGATCTATTCGATGTATATGAATCCATTTGGTTTAAACAGTCTTTCATTTCAACGATATAAGTTTGGTTTCTGCAAAATCTTACAGAGAAAATTTGTAGTAAGAATGGGGAACCATACTCCACTGTCATGTCATATGGCTTAGAACCTTGCTATCTTTTGAGATCTTTAAGTCAGTGCACATCAGTGTCAGAGGGTCCAAGGCCTCCCAGTTTTCAAGTCTGTGTGAGTGTGGGAGTGAGGAGCGCATGTACGGCAATACAAGCTAAAAGCGTCCCTTTAAAATGGCTTTGTTAAAGTTGAAAACGTGTATTCAGGCGTGTAGTAGTCGGAGTTTTAACCATATCCTTTTCGTTTTGCGCATTGGAGTGGATACTGCAATGTAGTGACTCTATCTATTAAAGGAATATCTAAGAAATACCAGAAAGTATACCCTATTTAAGGTCTATATAGCATATATAAGAGAGTACCCCCCCCCCCCCCCCTCTCCAGGGTGTGGGCTGTGAAACCTGTGTGGCCTTGAGCCGACTCTTTTGTGATATTATGACTGCAATTTAATTTAACCCATTTACCCCTCAAGCGCCGTAGGACGCCCCCAGTTGACGATTTAAATCTGCTGTGACCCATTAAATAATGGTATTATCTGTTTGTAGAATGGCTACTGCTACATTTTATTTGTTTTGTTCCACGCCCAATCCATATTTTTGCATTTGGCACAACCAATACATGTACATGTACCTCATGCAGCTACTTCCTTGTGCACCGATCAGAGACGTTGTTGTCCAAGGTCCAATCTAAGCCATTGTTTGACAAGACCTGTGTTCTTCATTAATTTAGCTAATACTGCAAACTCATAGGCCAAAACGAATTGCAAAAGGTGAACTTCTGGCTTGTGGACTTTTTAGATTTGTTTATGTCCTAGGGCAAAAATGGCAAAATTTTGTCTTGTATGGGTGGAGAGGCCGCGTGGAGAAATTGCAGTATACATTGTAGCCTTAAAAGCGCAGAATCCTTTTGTTAGATACGTGCATGCACTTTGTGTGCTTTATTTTGGGGCTCATCACAATGTAGGCTCATCTTAGATTTTTCTCGATAAGAGCGATTAGTTCTTTTTATAACTTAGTATTTTTCTGGTGTAGGTACTGGAGGCAGTTGTCCCAGGTGAAGAGACTGCTGTTAATCGCACCTGCTTTGCTGCTCTGCTCTCTGAGAAGGCAGCTATCCAAAGAATCAGTGCTACTGAGAAAAATGAATTGAGAAAAGCAATGAGAGATGCATTGCTGCACTACAGTCATCAACTCAATCAGAATTTAAACAGGAATGCCAGAGCTCCAAGACGGTCATTGATCAGGTTTATTTTCTGTTGTCTTCATTCATCCAGAAAGAAAGCTCCCAACATGGAGATCCCAGTTTCAGATGAGGATTTTAAAGATGCAGAATCTTGTATCGATCATTTCTTAAGAGAGTTTTTGGAAGATTGTCCTATTCGAGACAATGTCTTGTTCTGTTGTGCTCTCGGAGATGTCTTTGCAATAAAAGGAGAATATGAAGAAGGTTTGTACATGTACTTTGAAGTCCTTGTGAATAGCGCTGCAACCTGGAGGGTGTAAACTGCAGGATGCAGTTTAGGGCTGCAGGTCATTGTTTCACCATAGCTGAAGAAACACAAACCTTAAATAATGCTAACATTAGGCCTAAAACATAATGCCTAAGGTTAGGCGGCATTTTTGGAATGGTTTGGGTTGTTTCAGTTCTGGTAAAACAATGACCTGCAACCTGCACTTTACACCCTCCGCTGCATCGTCTTTTGCTATGCAGGGATAGCAGCTGAGTTCACGTTCTGTTAAAGGTCTAACACGGATATAATGCAGTGCATTTTAGAAAACCAAAACCAAAGTAATTACTTTGGCCAATCAAAATGGACAGAAACAATCCAGTAAACCAATCAAAACTCGAAGTAATTATGTACACGTAGCCGACACAAAGCGCGGGAAAATGTGCACGCGGGAGCCACGATTGGTTTTGGTTTCATTTGTGTTTGGTTGAAAAAGTGGCGCGAGAACTTTGAACCAATCACCGAGTTAACTAATCGTAAACCAAAGCAATTCGCTAATTACTTTCGACACTCAATTGAAAATCACTCTATAGACGAAAGGAGGCAGTGTGGCCCAGTGGTTAGGGCGCTTGCCTTGAGATCTGGAGATCCCGGGTTCAAGACCCGCTCTGACCACTCGTTGAATTTGATCCTGGTAGTCCCTGGTTCAACTTCCCAGCCGCACTTGTAAATAGCTAACTGGTTTGCCTCTGACCAGTTGGGATTCTTAGCAGTTGTTGTTGTTGTTCTGTTCAGTCGTTTCGTTGTGTTTCATTGGCCCTGAAAATGGAGCCAATGAGGGGTGTGGGCCAATATGAGCCAATATGGGGAGCGGTCAATTAAGTATTTATTGTATGTATTGTATTGTATTATCGCACGTATCTAGACGATGGAAGCAGTTGTCTTTTATAAATACCCGAAAAATTCAGGTGGTTTCAACGTAGTTCGAACCCATAACCTCTGCGATGCTGGTGCAATGCTCCACCACCTGAGCTATGAAGCCACTCAATTGGAAGCAGGTCAATTTGTTGGGCTCGTGTGCTCCCCCCGTCAAAGGACTTGATGATAGAAATAAGTGTATATATTTGAAGTGCAGGTTATGGATGAAAGGGAGAAGTGATCCTTGTAGTTATCCGGACAATTTAGGCAATTGTCTTTTACCAAATTCAGGTATCTAGTTTGAATCCCTCTGAAACCACCTTAATTTTTCAGGTATTTTTCAGGTAGAGAGTCACAGTTGCTTAAATTGTCCAGATAAGTGCAAGGTTCCCTTCACGTCTTTGGTCATAGTCTGTTTATTTTTGCTGTTCTGTTGGCACTGTTGTTTGCTTTCTTTCCATGTGGACATCATGGACAATCCAGTCAGTAGGCTAGAATGATCAATGCAACTGTGTTGTTACAATTGTATCCACCCAGAACCTTATCTTTTTATTAGTTAAATTCGTTTCCATGCGTGAGTTCATGATTAAGAAATTTAATGTGCAAATCGGTTCTGACGCTAATAAGTTCGTCTCTTCGTTCATCTTGTCATGATCTTCAGAAACGCCCTAGTATTTACAGCACTGTAGGTTTATTTATGTTGTTGCCATTAGGTATTACGTAAACAGCGGTTTATACAAATTTACGAATCTAAGCAAAGCCGAAAGTTTGCGGTTAATGCGCTGGACAAACCATCGAACAAAGTTGGAGACTCCGCGTCAACGCACCAACTTTGCGCAATCCAACATTATTCGACCGTTCGTCCTTCCATTTTTTTGGCCGTGTTACACAGAGTTTGCTTTTGATCAAACATTTCTCCCAACAATTTTGATCGACCAGAGAATTTTGCCGTTTGTTGCTTTGCCACGCTTGCAACAAATTAAAGTTGTTTTCTGAAGCGAGACACGTCGCCTCCATGGTAGCCAACCACGTTAATTTAATGTATAGGGTCCTCGCCTCGTTTGCCTGAAAGATGGCGGAAATCCGCAGTGACACCGGTATAACTTGTACGCCCAACAGTGTTGGGTGGTGTTGCCACTGCCTAAACATTGCAACGTTCTTGGATGAGGGAACAAACTTTGCTCGATGGTTTATCTTGGGCTTGAAGTTTATGTTAAGTCAAAAGGAATTTGTATAGAACATACATACGCCTGAGATGGTGATGAAACTGTGCTGGCGTTTACTTTTGTTACCTTTGTGAGTTATTTATGAGTTGAAAATATTTAGCCTAATATATTTCACTTTTTGTCTCTGCTTGTATGTTTGTTTAATTACCACGTGTTGATGGAATATATTCTCCTTTTCTTTAAATTTCCATGCAGGCATCAGTGTTTTATCTGAGTCATTGATAGCAGCTGAAGAACTTCAGTTGAATGAAGATTTGATTGGAATCCGTGATCGGTTGCAACAGTTGTATATGTTGCGACAGCGAGCGGAGCAAAATGGGCGCATTTCTCTGGAAATACCGGCACAGCCGAGAATGATGAGGAATAATGGCTTTCAAGAACCTCCCTTCGTCGTACTTCAGGAGCATCTTGATAACCTTGCGCTTGCAATGAGATGTCGCTAATAGTTTCGTTAACAGATAGACTGGCTAAGTATTTTTAGTCTTCGTTTGGACTGGATCGGACACTCGAGTGCTCCGAATTCGTGCTTTTTCGTGTTTCATAGAAGCTAAAGAGGTCTCGCACCAAATTTTATCTATATGACAAGTAATTTTTAGTGTGCAACTGTATCTAAAGCCCGCCATGCATACCTCATTTTAAAAAACTCCCAATCGTACCCAATTTTAGACTTCTACTTTGCTTTAGGAGATGAGTGTTGAACCGAAGCGGCGAACACTTGGCATTGTTTCCTCTGGGCGACTATCATAGTGTCATCCACTTCTAGAGTTTTTGTGGAGAGAGTGGAGTGGGTAGATGGGTGGGGTTGCATGTGTGTTCGTGAAGGTTTGCTTTCAGTACGAATTATCAAGTCAGGAGTGTATATAATTAGAGATAATGATCTGAGAGCAATCACACTTCTCATTTGAGTCAAAAGGTTAAGCTGGAACGTTAACTCGTGGAGGTTTTGTGATAACTAGTCACATAATTGGGCAGGTATCGTGCCGGTGGTAAATATATCAGGCGCCTGTTTTGGTGTGAACGTTTTATTTCGCAACTTTTACCTTCTGGTGGTACTTCATGTTTCAAAAAAGGCTTGTATAAGTCAACGTAAGTGTACATACATACAAAGTGGTAAAAACAAGTCTAAGTCTTGTAGTTGTAGCCATTTCTTATTTAGTGTGTCTTAGATAATTGAATATTTATATTGTTAACTTCACTTGGAAGTTTTAAAGTGTTTTTTTTACTTTTTGTTTTGTAATGTAAGCTTTTAGAACTGAACATAAATGTATATTTAGCAAAGACTGGCACTGATGTAAGCAGTGTGTTGGTATATTTGTATTTGATACCCGATTGGGTTTAAGTCCATTCAACCAATGAAAGAAATGTATATAGACGTATTTGATGTGCGGGCTATAATAACGGGATCCCGTTAGAGCCATCTGAATTTTTCTGGTGCTTTAAGAGACGATTGCCTAAATTTTCCACACAAGTTCGAGGATCATTTGTCTCTCTCATATATATGGTATACACCTTATCCAAAATGTCCGCTGATTTATGCGGATACAAATTGGCCCTTGTTGCCTCGTTCAAGATAAAATATTCTTTTGAATTTTAAGCTTAAGAACGAGGCATCAAGGGCTAATTTGAATAAAAACAAAAGAATATTTAAATGGCGGCCATTTTGGAATAAGGTGTATACAAAGTACAAAGTTATAAAATTAATTAGACATTTTGGTAAAGTTAGCACAAGATATAAATCTTGCAAACGCGTGCGTATTTCGCCGTGTTTAGAGAAAGAACCATCCGCTATTTAACCCTTGTTCAGACGTATATCGTGTAGAGTTTTATATTTCGAAAACGTCGAGTATTTTAATAACGTACCCATTCTTGCATTAATATGTAAAGCTAGAGAGGAGTAATCTTTCTGTAAATGGAAAAGATGTCATTATCAGGTTTATTATGACGTGTGTAGATACACAACGGTAAAATATCTGTGTATGCAACCTAATAAAGATAAAGTTGACGAAACATATAGAACTGACTAATATAGTTTTTTTTCTTCGACGAGGTCCGTACCCTCTCTTAAGAGTTTGGACGAAATTGGCGGAAGGTTTAATCATAGTTTGTATAGATGGACTGGTTATGAAACTCTTCAAAAAGACTTCAA
>NC_090885.1:3862800-3865300 GCF_036669925.1 Montipora capricornis
GATAAGGCGCCAGCTAATTTCAGACTTCAACCAATTTGCCAGAAGGATGCGCCTTCAATATATCTATCATGACCAAAATACTGAGCAACATCAATTTCACGTGAAATCCAGTTGGATTCCACCGATTCAACGGTCAGTTTCTCTTGAGACTTACTTAGAAGAAGTCAAAATAAAGCTTGCGGAACTCCACTTGTTAAACCTAAAAATAATCTGCCACCCGGCGAGGAACGAGCACTCAAGGAGCTTATTAACAAAAAAGAAACTATTCTAAAAAAAGAAGATAAAGGCACAACAACCGTCGTTATGAACAGAGAAAACAAAATTACTGAGGGACAGATACAACTGGATGATAGAAATAACTCGATCAGCCACTAGACAAACCAATGGTTGGAGATACATTCCAGCGAGTTAAACACCTCATTAACTCCCTTCGCCAAGCAGGGTGCATAGATGAAATAACGGCTAAATGGTTTAACCAAACACCAGATCCGCCTTGAATTCCAGTGTTCTATACCCTCACGAAAATTCACAAACCGACATTAGTCGGAAGACCTATCATATCTGGGTGTGATGGCCTAACACAGAACGCCTATCATCATTCCCCAGCGGCGTAGACAAAGTACTTCAGCCAATAGCACAAATACAGGAATTGTATCTTAAAGATACGACACGTTTCGTAAGGTTTATTGAGAGCACTAGGGTGCCAAAAAACGCTTTTCTAGTCTCAATGGATGTCACTAGCATGTACACGAATATCCCACAGGAGGAGGGAATCACTATAGTGTGCAACGCATACGAAAACGTTTATAGCGTTAACAAACCATTACCGTGGAAAAGGTTCATTTACGAGGTATTTTGCTTGTGGGATACAAACAAAGAAGAAATAGAGTATTTCATTGAGCAAGCAAATTCGTACCACCCTACCATAAAGTTTACCGCTGAAGTCTCACAGTTAGAAAAAGAAAAAACTTTCTTGGACACAACAGTCTATAAGTTAGAGAATCGAGAAAGAACCGATTCTCGACGTGCACACACATTACAAACCTACTGAAACTCTTCAGTACACAAACTACAACAGTTGCCACCCAGCAGGCGTTAAAAAAGGCTTCGTTAAGAAGAAGCTCTTAGGCTCCCGAGGACAAGCTCTTCTAAAGTAATGTTTGAAGAGAACATTAAAAACTTTAGAACACGCCTGACATCGAGAGGTTATCCCAATAACCTGGAGGACAAAATCCTCTCCGAAGTTAAATTCGCAGAAAGAAAGAACGCTCTTACACAGAAAACAGAAAGCACACAAGAAAATTCTATCCTTTGTGACACAATTTCATCCATCACTGCCATGTTTGAAAAATATTCTAACGGAAAAATGGCATTTAATACAAAACCAGCCGCTACTAAAAGAGACTATACAAGGAACCTCCCTTGATCTCTTATAGAAAAGGGAAATCGCTTAAAAGACATGCTTGTTTTAAGCAAAACTATAAAGGCTTTTATCAACACAATGGGCACACAGCTTTAGTCGTGCAGGTCTGTCAACCCCATTTTAACATGCTATTGTAGTGTGAATTAATTTATGTCACCTTTAATTTGTCATTTCATTCAGTGTGAGGAAAACACCTCAGTACACTAGATGTCTTTATTTATTAATAATAATATAGCAGGGCCTGGGGTAAGGCCCCAAGAATATTTTGAATAAGAATTATTTTTAGCAGACACTGGCAAATATTATATAATTATTAAATAAAAGTCACAATTCTTGGGTTTCACTCACGTGATCAACAGCCATGTTTCTCAACGAAAACAAAAGAAGACGTTAGCATAATAATAGCTGTCAATTCCCGGAGGATTGGATCGGGACACCAACATGGCCGCCATTTCATTGTTTGGGGATACCAACATGGCGGCCGTGACGTCATGTAAAATCCAAGAATTGGACCTTCCTTCTGCATGAATTTTTTTTCTTTACCCTCTTCTTTGCGCGATTTTTTTTTTCTTGGCATTTTCCCTTGCATGAATATATTTTTTTGGTTTTTTCCCCACCCCCCCCCCCCCCCCATCACTTTTCTAATGGTCCGTTCCTAAGGATCCTTAGATTTTTAACTTTTACTCTATTTTAAAAAAATTTTAACTGACGAAGGCCGAAGGGCCGAAGGGCCGAAACGTTTTTATTAAATTTCCTGGACCTTCGAGAAGTTTTGTCTTCCTCTCCAGTTTATATGCAACTTTAGCAAGTTAAAAGAGGCCAGTGGACGGACAACTTCTGATGACTTAAAAAGTAAAAAGATTTAATGCGGTGTAAAACGTTTCGGTCGTATATATATATACCGTAGAATGAAGAAATGAAACCCATTCTGTAAATCAACTGATTAATTGTGTCGAATGAAAAACATGACGAATTGCCCCGAGCGGTATTTGAACCCACGTCCCCCTGAACACCACTACACCATCAGGACAACCACGCTGGCATCGCAGCTATTGAGATAGTGAATTGGCCTAACGT
>NC_090885.1:3875300-3880300 GCF_036669925.1 Montipora capricornis
CGATGCGGTTTGGAGTGTTTACACGGAACCGTTTTCGCCAGAAAATCCAAGTTGTGATGGTATAAACAAGCGCTGCACTACCTGCTAAATTCACTATTTTGAATTGAACAAAGCAAGTTTCGCGCCAAAATAATAACCGTATTCAACTCGATGCGGTGTCGCTGTTTACACGACAGTTGAAACCGCATCGTTTTGAAAACGCTCCACTTTTGGCAGCGGTTTCAAATCGACGCGGTGTCGATAACAGTCTCGGTGTCGTGTAAACGGAAGGTGTAACCGCATCGAAATCTTTGCGGTTACAAATGAAACCGCGTTAGTGTAAACGCTGCCTTGGAATCGCTGAGCGTTCTCTCCGACCTTGACAAAAAAAATTTCTCTGGCACCCAGGGTACATTAGTGCTTGTTAATGCTTGCTAACTGAGGTGAGTTTTCAAGTGCTGTTGTGTGTCCAATTTTGTCAAATACTGGCAAAAACAAAAATTAAAACTTTGAAATGCCCACTTGGCAAAATCCTCATATCCCCCCTGAGTGACCTGACGTCCTCCCACTGGGAAGCCAATGACGTTTCCAAAAGTCCAACAGGAATCGACTCGATTCAGTTATTTTGCCCGGAGACTTCCTTCACACTTTCTCCAACATACAACACTTGCTCAAAAAACAATTTTGCTCTCAGGGTGTTTCATCTCCCGAACCCGTGAGGTTGGTCTAAGTGTTCGCTGACTTTTGTTTGTGTGGCAGAGAGAAAATTAGGGGTTGATGGAGCTGCAACTAAGCCGGAAAACTGCAACATGAATATTAGAATAAACAAGCAAGATGCATATTCTGCAGTTGTGTTTTAAATATTTTGGATAAATTTCTGCCATCCGTGAGCAAAAACACAGCATAAGGGACCGTTCATTTTTTATGGGGTAGGGGGGGCTGGTGGAATTTGGAGGAGTGTAATTTTAAAATTGTATGATCCCCCCAATTTCCGATTTTTTTTTCTCCGGCCCCCCCCCCCCCCCCTCATCAGAGTAATTTTTTTGGAAGCCCCCCCCCCCCCCTTGAATAAAAAATACATATGGTGTTAAAAGTTCCTGCAGTATTAAAATTTCGTTTTGTTACATTTCACATAATTTATTGAAAGAAACCTGAAAGCTAGAAAGCTGCTTTTAACAAATCACTCAAAAGAATGAAAAGTCAATTTCTGCTTTCATCACTGCTGTTTAGTTGACCTGATTCATTCCTGCCTCCCACTTCGGCTTGTCCAGTTCTGAGAGTATTCATTCGCAAGAATTTGTAAAATCTCTTATCCTATTTTTAATCTAATTTTTTCATTTTTTTTCGGCTGGCCCCCCCTTTCAAGCCAATTTTTTTTTAGTGGCCCCCCCAAATCCCACCAGCCCCCCCTTTCTCATAAAAAATGAACGGTCCCTAAAAAGTATCTTTTTGCGAAGAACGCAAGAACATTAAAAAACAGCCAAATAAAAGCTACAAACGTTTACGAGCACAGGGTTAGGGTTAAATTCAGCACGAGCCTGGATTTTTCCAGGCTTAATTAAATTGCAAATGCTCAAGTTACCCATTTCACTGGTCCTTCCCTTTATCATCAATAAGTACGGTTTTTCGTTATTTTGGAACTACTGGTGTGATAAAATTCCATTTCTCGGACCTCCGATTCCCGGTTTAAATGTGGCCTTCAATCTATTTTGCAGTCGAGGGCTTCTCGGTTTTCAAGTATTAGTTATGTGTTGATACAGCCGTGTTGGCGACTCTATTTTTCTCCAGTTGTAGACAAAGAAAAGGAAAAAGAAGTGGGACCAACACCTGTGGGACCAACACCTGTGGGTTCTACCACAGCCGTTGACACCACTGGTCCATGGTTGGAAGCACGCTTGCCTAATCAAATTCAACCAAGTCACTATAACATCACCTTACACATTGACCTCACGAAGCCTGGTTTCAATGGAACGGTGCACATTTGGATCAATGTATCTTCTCCCACCCATTTTATACTGCTACACACGCGGAATATGAATTTCACTCGGGTTGAAGTCCAAAAGGAGTATGGAGGTAAGCCATTAATCAATAATATACATGCACACTTACGTGATCACTTTCCCATAGGGACTTTTCAGGGTTAATGAAACCCTGACCGAACGGAACAGAAGACCAACTTTTAGGCTGCATTCATTATGTATACTACAGGGGGGTTGGGGGAGGGGGGGGGGAGGGGGGCAGAGGATTTTTTTTAGACAGTGCAATATTTTCAGATCCCCCAAATCACAACAGATTTTTTAGGAATCCCCCCTCTTGATCAGAAGGAAAAACATGCCCCCCCGCCACCTCCATACGCACACAGACCAGACTTTAATGTTCCATTTAATACTAAATAAAGTAAAATACATAAATAACCAGAAAATAAGCAGAATAGCCAAATATGCTCTATAGAGCAAATTTCATGGGGCTGTCTGATGTTTGTTTGTAACAATATAAACGAGAGCGTTAAAAAAGAGTTGTGATTTCCGCTCTGGTGCCGCTCTGCCTGTCTGAAGACAGGTACCTCGAACTCGGAATGGATTGCCTCCCCGATCGCGTGCACGTACCAGAAAGAGGAACATCATAAAATGCTTCTTCATTATCAGTTTCAACAAGAGTTACTACTTCAGCATCACCGCCATCATCACTTTCCTCGTCATTGTCATCATCTTCATCCTCATAATCACTTTCTTCTTCGTAACATTGCTCCACAATGTCATCTTCATTAAAGTGAGCCATGATCCGCATAATCTTGTCTTTTTTTCTTTCCCATAAGCAATAGGTTATGGCGCCTCAAATATTTCATTAGTTCGTCTGTGTAGAGTTGATTTAATTTTTCATACGAAGTAGCTAGTCCATTCCAATCATAGTCATCATACTGTTTTGCTTGTCGAGCCAGTTTGTCATTTATACGTTGGTTTTGGCGAATGGCACTAGATATTTGCAGAGTCGAAAGGTGATTGACGTACTCTCTAACATAATTTTCTTCAACGATGTATTTCTTACAAAACTCGTCAATGGTGTCTGCCTTGTTGTTAATAGTAATACATGAGGCAGCAGGTAACCTAGTAACCTTTGTGGCTATCTTAATTCGTGTTTTTAGAAGAATCCCACTTACAAGAAGGGGTTTCTTTCCACCAACTAAAACATTCATTAAACAGTAGGTAGTTATGGAGAATAGTATGTGTGTGGATGGTGAGTTGAGGGAAAATCATAAATGAAAATTAAAGTTATATGGTTACAAAGAGGAAAAGTAATTGCAAAGCAATCCCCTTACCTCAAGTTGGGGTTAACAAATGAAACAAACTCTTGTGAAAATAAAACGTTTTAATTCAAAAACCACCGGAAGTACAAGAGTATTAAAAGGAAGGATGACAATTTATATGATGAACAAGATGACAATGATGATCAGGATGACGATGATATCGATGATGATCAGGATGATTACATTTATATATAATGATAATGATTGACAATGTACACATAATTATTGGGCCTTATATATATAAATTATTGTTGCAGTTATATTAAAGAACAAAGGTTTTCTTGTTTGAATTTCATTATATTATCAACACTTTCTCACATATATATGATACCTCCACAAAAATATTAGCATACCCCCTTCATGTTAGGAAAAAACTTGACATCCCCCCTTTTCCAACTCTTAAATTTTCAGATCCCCCCTCAAAACCCTTTCCCCCCCCCTTCCTGTAGTATACATAATGAGTGCAGCCTAATAAGAACTCCAACTGTCCCGAGACAAACCACTATTGGCTATTTACAAGTGCAACCGAGAAGTTGAGCCAGGGACCACTGGAAACAAATTCAAGGAGTGGTCAGTCTTCACCCCGGGATCTCCGGATTTCAAGGCAAGCGCCCTAACCTAACCACTGAGCCGCACTCCCTCTGGGCAGTATAATGAACTCAGGCTGAATTGAACTTTATTTAAGTGTTAAGTTTATTTAGCGCTAGATAGTTTGGTTTTTTTGAACAGGGGAAAACCGGAGAAAAACATCTAGGAGCAGAATAGAACTGACCAAAAAGCTCAGCCCACATGTGATGCCAAGTCAGGGAATGGAACCCGGGCCACATTGGTGGTGGGAGACGAGTTCTCTCACCACTGTGCCATCCTTGCTTGTTTAGTCACGTTCCCCAAAGCGTGCTGTAACGATAAGAGGAACAAATGTACTTGTCACTCCTTCACTAAGCGGGATGCAGGTGCTATAATCAATGAATAGCAGCAGTGAAATACTTATTTATAGTAACTCGGAAGAGACTCACAAACCAGCTGACGCCGACCGGAAGCCTCTGGATCGGAAGCAGAAGTCCAAGCTTCCCCAAGCCTCCCTTGGTCTTTTTATTCCTTTGCGTGGCTTAACTTAATGGATAGCGCCCAAGGGTTGAGAGCTTCTCCATTCTTCTTTGGAACGTGACCTTACAATTTACCCAGTGCCACAATGGCTATGAAGAAGCGTTATGTAATAATCCAGCCGTGAACAAGGAAGTTAAAATTGGCGGGATTGTGGATGCGTTCCGTGAATTATTGGTTCGTTCCCTTGTTAGATTGTTTTAAAGGAATTTTCTTTTTTTTTTTCTTCGTAGACCAAATTCCAGTAAAGCGGCATTTTGAGTTTGATAAAAATCATTTCCATGTTATCGAGCTGGAGTCTTCTCTGGACCAAGGTGTGTACATCACAACAGTGGAATACTCTGGCAAGTATTCAGATGATTTAAGAGGACTTTACAAAGCATATTTCTTGGACAAAAATGGTAACAAATCGTGAGTATAAAATGTTTTTATTATATAAGAGACAGTTAAATAGGAAATCGTTCTCTCCAAACCAAAACGGCATCTTACGTAGTCATGTCTTGCTGAACAGCGTCGTTACTTACAGTGTAAATTAGTGGTACCGAGCTGTGAACTATCAAAAAGGTATTCGTCGCATATGCTGTAGGGGCCGCCATTTCTTTCCCTCAGTGCC
>NC_090885.1:3885300-3887800 GCF_036669925.1 Montipora capricornis
TTAGAGTGTAATGTGAAGTGCTACGTTTCTACCCCATGTGAACCATGTGAGCGTTAGCCCTACTGATGGAAATAGGCCCACACGAGGACAGAGAAAACTCTAACCAGGGTGGGAATTGAACCCACGACCTTCGGGTTGGATCACCGCTGCTCTACCGACTGAGCTACAAATTTAGACGGGAGCAGACCGTGGGAACTGAAAATGTTAAAGTCACGGCAATGAACATGTACAAGTACAAGGAAGGATTACGTTTTTTTCAAACGTTGGCCGTGTAGCACTTATATTTAAACAGAATTAACTGATTAGAATGTAATGTGAAGTGCTAAGTTCATGGTTATAGATTGTGCATAACTGAATCCTTATCGCAATTTTGTTCATGCATGAACTGACGTTGACTCTCTGTGGACGCACAAAACAGCTATATCGAAACTCGTAAACTTTGAATTTTGAAAGACCTTGAGATGTTCAGGGTGTGGGAAATTACGGACTTCTGCGTACTTAGCAGGACTTGATCTCCTCTCTGCTTCCCTAACAACTTCGTAACGTTTTCTGACGTTTCTCTTGAGTATCCACCAAGCACATCTATGATCACGTTGTACTAGTGATCGTGTAATCCGGGAACTGGTGATGTATCTCCCATCTCAGTGGCGCATACTTAACCGTTTTCTCCTCTGTTGCTAATCCACGGACATCTCATCTGAATGAGTATCACCTTCTTCTCTTTTTTGTCCATAATCCCCACGTCAATTCGGTTGGCTCTTACTTCCGTACTTCCTGCGAACACTGGTACATCCCATTAGGCACATGCACGGTTGCTCTTATACTCAGGTTTGGGTGAAACAGGTGAGTTATAGAGTACCACGGAGGGATTACACTGTGTACATTTTGGTTTGTGCCGCAAATAAAAAATGCCATATAAGCGATTAAAATAATAATGGATGGTTGGAGTAGGTTTTTGTGATGACCAGATAACGGGGGCGAAATTGATCAGATTCCATTTCCCAAGTTATTAATTTCTCAGATATCACACAAACCCAATCCAATAATGATTCAATATTCTTAGTTTTAATTGAACAATGTTTCAAGAAAATATAACTGAGAGGAAAATTGACGAGAGAACATGTTGGCGTTGGTAGCTGCGCAACGCTTTTTAAGATTATGCATTGAGTACGCACCTTAAGTTGTACGTTTTCTATATTGCAGATTTCACTGAATAGTAATAGTAATAGTGGATTCCCTTTTCCCCAAACAGTAAAATCCGTTTCCTCTTTTTTGCATAAAAGCAAGATATAAGTCTGTATATCTAATAATTTAGTGTAAATTGTCGTAATTAATAGTGATTTTTTACGGATCTAGTTAAAAGACCTTTGATTTGCTTTTGGGGTATTCTTATGAATCAAGTGTGTTGATAAATATGTTAATTTACGGTATAGTATCGCGAATTTCTTATAGTTTTGCCTATGCGCGAGCCGTCAATATTTCGTGGTATTGCCGTCTCACTTTTGCGGCCTGTGATTGGTTCTAATGTTGAAATTGACGTCGTTGCACTGAATTGGGTTGCTGACGTACGCAAACAAATACGTTTCGCAGGTAGAAAGAATTGAAATTTCGATCAGGCGCGGGTTGATTAGTTTACAGTTTTATTTATCCTTATAAATGATGGATCGCGATACAAAACAAATTGCGATTTTGAGACGGCAATACCACATTATATTGACGGCGTTGGGAAAAAATATATTCCGTATCGGAATATATTTTCTCCCAACTAGCCGTCAATATAATGTGGTATTGCCGTCTCAAAATCGCAATTTGTTTTTAGTGTCCGCAAGGTATACATTGCTTTCCCCATGATGCAATGGCGCAAGTGATTTCTCCATGTGCTCTCATATGAATGGCATTTTCATATTATTAAATGTTGTGTTGTATATTCCTTGCCGTACTTCTTCTTCTCCACTCGAGACAATCAACAAAGTGTTTCACCTTGTCTGATCTCTTATTTCTTGGTAGTGGTTTGGTAACATCGCGACGATGGAGTGGTGGACTGATCTTTGGTTGAATGAAGGGTTTGCCACTTACGTGAGTGTAATTGGGACTCAGCATTTGAACCCTGAATGGCATACTGTAAGTACATGGGAAAATCAAGCGATGTAAGCTCTCTTATAAGCTGTAGTGTAGTTTCCTTAGAGACTCGCGATGCCACTTGCCTGCATACCATATGTTACCATCGAGACACAGAAATGGGTTTATCCGACCGATGGCTAACACTCGAAACGTCAGCTTTCAAATTTTAAATACGGTGTTCAATTTGCCATATCGACCCAGTTGATAAACCCATTTCTGTCACGGTTTCACTTCCTGGCCACCGACGCAGAAATACAGTCTCTTTAGGAACTGAACCTCTTTATCCATGTTTTCGAGAGATGCCATAGCAACAGTATTCAGTTCAAGCCACGGGGGGGGGGGGGGGGGTGGTGGGGTTAGGGGTAGTTGCCTCTCATCC
>NC_090885.1:3892800-3900300 GCF_036669925.1 Montipora capricornis
CATTTCGTTAGGCAGGGGACTGTCTAGGACAGTCAAACGTTTGCTGAAGCAAAGCCGGTTTTAGGGCCCGGGAAAACTGCTTCAACATTTGCTTCAACATGCATCCGTTCGATGTTGTTGAACAGTGATGTTGAAACCGTATGCCCCCTCTTCCCTTTCAACCTTGTTGAAACATGTTGAAACGAAGTTAAATCGATGTTGAATGAGTTTAAAAGCGTTTAAACTATGCTTCAACAACCATTCAACATTTCTTTTTGTTTTCGCGAATGTTGAATAAAGTTGGAGCCGTTTGTCCCCCTCTTTCAACATTGTTGGGTATGCACATGCGCATTAGCTAATTGGTCTCTCAATGGTCTCGCAACCGCGGCTGCAGCCTGAGACTGAATACAGGCTTCTCGTGAACTTCGTTGAATCGAATGTTGAATGGCGCTTTGAAACCGTTTGCCACCCCAGAAATGAACAACGTTCAACAAAATCGAACAGATGTTGAAGCAAGTGTTGACGCCGTTTGCCTGGGCCCTTATTTTGTTGTTTATATTCTCTGGTGACCATATTTTTTTGAGAGAGTGTGTTCTTTATCTTTTTTCTTCTCATTCCGATGTAGCTATAAGTGGGTGATTCCTTTTTCCTATTACACGGGACGTTTGAAGACTTCTATTCCTCCCAATAACGTTGCGATGAAGATCATTGAAGATGATTCAGGTAACTTGTATCATTCAGTTGTGTATATTTCCCAGCGGCAAAATCAGCCACCTTCTTAAAACAGTTGTTGATGATCGGTGGTCTTGTCTATGTCAAACCTTCCGCCATGAGTATAGTGAGATGCATGCGGTTTATATACTGGTAAGACGATATAAAGTTTCCCAGTTTACATTTATGCGTCAACTACCTATTTAGGACATTAGAGCGACTTTCATATGACCCTGGAAAATAAACGTAAAAATAGAACGTAAACAAAAATACAAAACATTTAGGGCGCGTTCGATTGACCCTATTGCGGAATAAGAATACTTGGAGTGATGATTAAAACAGTATGTTTAGCACGTTTCGAAGCAGCAAGGATAATAAAAATATGTTTAAAATAGCATTCTGATTTTATATTCCATGTATTCCTATTCCGGAATACGGTCAATCGAACGCGCCCTTAATTGGCTTATCGAACAAAAACAAACGATCGCGAATTTTCATTGGCTTAGTGAAAGCAGTTGCAAACAACGTCATCTCTCCGTGGAACTTTCTGGAAAGTTTCGCTTTGACGTCATTTGAAGTGTAGTAATGTGATTGGGCAATGGAACTGTTTACTGCCCATATTAGGAGTTTCCTTGGCGGGAATAATCGTGAAACAAATCAGTTGCGAACACTTTTTCAAGGACATGCGAAAGTCGCTCTAATTTAGGCAGGGGGTTATCATTAAGTTGGTGTTGGGACGAGTATGTCAACCTGGGAAATGGGGCTTCAGCGTTTATTGCCAACTATCCTGGACATACGTGATTAAGTTAAGTAAAAGGTCAACGAAACCCTACGTTTATAACGGGCGTACATCTAATTTTCGTGCAATCAGTGACATATCTGGGAGGTAAGGCTCTCCAACAGGGTCTATTTTTTAATTTTTTTCGGTTGATGGAGATAATTTTTTCAATCATTTTTCAGCTGAAATATCATGGGATGGAATACACTGGATTAAAGGCAACATAGGTCAGACTGGGTTCTATCGTGTTAATTATGAAGAAGGAAACTGGGAAATCCTATCGACGCAACTTGATCATGATCTCAAGGTACTTTTGTTGACAATACTCGAGCATGAAAGTAGATGAGTATGTTACTGCTGAGCCTGTACCCTAGCTTTGTTCCCTTTGTTGCGCTGTTTTTGGTGCATGCGCACGGTATGAGTCCTTGTGAGAACACGAGGCCACCGTGTGAAAACACACAGTGATACGCAAGTTCGAAAGGTCGGTTGCTTTTACGTTGTTTTTAGTTTTTTCCTTCGTTTGAAATTGATTTTGCGGTAATAAAGTTCTGCGAGTCATTAACCAAACCTCGTGAAGTGGCAATATACGGTCTCACCATCCGCAACAGTGCAGTTCGGCGAAAGAAAAGCAGCCATATTGTATAAGCGGAAGGGAGGACCAGTCCTCAACTCCTGTTGACCCCTTTCTGTAGCTGGTAAGTTGGCTATTCACTTATTTGGTGGCTCTCAGAACCTTCCATATCATCCTGTAGACTAAATGGTAAAATGTTGCAGGTATTTAATAACACAGACCGTGCTGGACTTATTGACGATTCGTTCAATTTAGCGAGGTAAGCCAAAACATTAAACCCAAACGTTTTGTTTGCAAGATTGCTTCTTGTTTGATGTAATATACAACCGCCCAATATTGCGTATTCGTACATGCAGCCTTCAAATTCAATATGCTTCCTTTAAATTCGCTGATGTCGTATGGTATGCATGGCACATTCTAGCATTCTGCAACGATACAGAGAAGAATAACTAAATTTTTGTTACAAATTGCCCGAAAATTTTTTTTCGCAATATTAAGTTATAACCGATTGATATTGAATGCTCTTTTTTCTGACAGAGCAAATCTGCTAAACCACACTATTCCGCTGAAGATATCTGAGTACCTTGTGAAGGAAGAGGACTATATTCCACTCTTAGCAGCTATGACGGAATTCGAAAGAATCACAAAAATTATTCCCTCCACCCGACCAGTGTATCCGTTATTGCAGGTGAGCTAAGTATAAGGTTCACCAGAAAAGAAAACTAAATAAATCGAAATCATGCTGCACATCGTCCTCTTCAGAAAAGCTATAATGTGTCAGTTAAGGGAGTTTTAGTCATCGACAACATCAAGAAACGCAGCCAACGTAAACATTTGCGTGATAGTAATTGTATCTCTATTTTCTATTTTGTTGACAATGCTAATATAACGAACATAATTAAGTAAAGTACGATCGTCCGTGTGAGTGTAGTCCTGAGAAGGACTGTTTGAGATGGCATAAGATGACGAAGTCACTTAGACCATGCAGGATTGAAAGGAACGCTATGAAAGCAAACAAATAATTCACGATTAAGACCTGTTTAAACGTTTTTAACATTTGCTTCAACATGTATTCAACACTTTCTTGAACCAAATGTTCGGTGCGTTTGAACAGGTCGTCCAACATTGTTGGAAAGCGTAAAAATTGTTGAAAGCTTGTTGAAAGTGTGTTGAATCAAGTTTAAATCGGTTTATAACTTTCATTCAACATCGATTCAACTTTTCCTTTGTTCTCGAAAATGTTGAATGGTGTTGAAGCCCTTTGAACACTCTGTTCAACAATTGTACAACACACGCATGCTCAAATCAGGCCGGAAAAGTCAATATGGCGTAGTTTATGCGGACGAGTGAAACTGGTTTCTAGTTCTTAGTTCCTCGCAACCAAACTTCGCGCAATGTTGAACCGTTTGAACGGGCCTTTAGGTGCCCTCATTGTCGTCCAAACCTTCATTCAAATATAATTTAGTTATTTAACGTGGTTGTTTTGCAGAGGACGGGAAGCTTGGCACACGTGCAGCACGATTTTATTCATTAAACTGAAAAATTTGTGCCTTTGTCGTCATCAGTTTTAAAACTTCTAATATAGCTAAAACAGTGGCAAACATGTGGATAAAAGCAGGAGCCCATGAGTAGGAACGAGCAAATACCATAATTAGCCTATGTCACGGCATTTTTACAGACCAATCTATTTTTGGACTACCTTTGCCGCAAGACAACAAAGCCAGTTGCGGTTCGGTGACGCTATGACGTCAAGTTAGTTTCCTGTGATTGGTCATTGGGCTCTAAAAATAAATCGATCTGTGAAAACGCCGTGACAGGAATATATGGGAGTTGCTCGGTCCTACTCATCGGCTCCTGATAAAAGTAATTTTAAAATATGAGCCTCCGCTGTCGAAGGTCTGATCCACCTTTACTGTATAATATGGACGAAAATCTCTTTTAACTGCAATGCTGTGAACGCGTAATTAGCACAACATAAAATAGTTATCGTCCTATGTTCACGTTGTTGTCAGCCTTAAAGTTAGTATAAGGCCCTGAAAAAGGGCTTCAACATTTGCTCCAACATCCGTTCGATTTGTTGAACAGTCATGTTGAAACTATTTGCACCCCCCCCCCCCCCCTTAAACCCCGTTTCCAACCGTGTTGAAACATGTGGAATCGATGTTGAATGAGTTTAAAAGCGTTTAAACTTTTCTTCAACAATCTGCCAACATTCCTTTTGTTATCGCGAATGTCGAATGAAGTTGATGCCATCTGCCCCCCTCTTTCAACAATCTTTCAACATTGTTGGCTATGCGCCTGCGCACTAATCGGTGTCTCAATGACGTACCCATGTCCATAGCCATAGTAACAGCCGCGGCTACTGCCTGGGACTGAATACCGGGCCTCTCGACAGCTTTGTTGAATCAAATGTTGATGATGTGTTGAAACCCTTTGCTCACCCCAGCTGTCAACATCGTTCAACATCGTTCAGCAAAATCGAACCGATGTTGAAGCAAATTTTGAAGTCGTTTGCCCGGGCCTTAATGTAACTTTGTTATTGTGCAATTTACCCAAATTCTATTTACTTCCCAATCGGTCCAGTGATATTATTTTTTTGTGACGTTGCCTTAAAAGTCGTCGTAGCTTAGTTTTCTTGTTCTTTCCATTGAATTTCGAATCAGCAGTTTTGGAGGAGATGAAAAAACCGGAGTAGCGCACCGGAGAAGCTAAGACGAAACCAATGAACACGATTTCATTAAGTTAGGAAAACTTTCGGAGTGGAACCAGGCGAAATAGTCGGAAAGCGAGTCTGAGAAATACTCTCTCTCTGCTCCCCTTAGTACTTACGTTGGTCAATAATAATAACCGAGAAGATTTTTACTAGAAACAGCTAGTTTACCATAAGAAATGTTTTTATCAGTAGCAAGGAAATAATATCTGGTAAATTGCCTATCGTGAAAATAATCTCAATTCGAAGTGATTCGCTTCGTGATCGTCTCGTCAGTTGTCCATAGAATTATCGATAGATTGGAAGAAGAAATCAAACTCACTCAATACTAAATGAAATCGAATTGTTTTGATTCCCCATCCTTAGTTTCGTAATAAACCCACTCACATTTTTTAACTGTGACACGTCTCTTATATAATGCAGAGATACGTAGCATTGTTAACAAAAAACCAGTACAATAAACTTGGAATAGAAGACAAAGGAGATTACTTGACAAGGTTGGTGAAGGAAGTAATGAGTCAGTAATTGTTAAGTCTATACAGGCCACGAGGTATGTTTCCCCCTTGATATGCCCCGGGACATAAATAACATGTGGTAAGTGTTTTTCCGGTGACCGCGGAAGTGTTTGGCTCGTCGTTGATCAAAAATGTCGAAGAAGCCTTAATTAAAACAGCAGGGGTTTTCTTGATCCTAGAAGTTTGTTTTATGTCGAAATGATCCTTTTAAGAGCGGGATTGTGATTGAGAATACTAGAATTCACGTTGAATTTAAATTAGCTTTATTTTTGTTCACTAGAACCGTCCGTACATTAAATGTTCTGACCTCTACAGAGGTCGTGGAAACGAACCTCCAGCAACAACAACTTGCCCCAAACCAATTTCTACTCCTGAATGAGGAGAGATGGAATGTGAGAGAAGTGACTTGCTCAACTAATTCGAGCACAACTTGACAACTCGCGCTAAGCTGGGCCACTGCACCTAGATTTCAACGCGCTTCCTAAAGCAAGTGCAAAGATGCGTTCTTTGTTTTCTTTTGCGTGTCTCTGCATTTTTACGATTACTTTCGGTTACACGCTAAACTATTTGAATTTCTTAAGGATGAAGAGAGTTCTTATCCTGAAGGCCAATTGTATGGCAGGTGGGGCATCTTGCCTTCGCAACATGTCGAGGATGTTCTACGACTGGATGAGCGATCCTGTGACAAATGTGTAAGTAATATAATTTTCAAGGCTAGTTGCTGGGACTGCAATAATTTTGATATCGGAAAAACAAAGCGACCACTCACTTCACGATAGAAAAATTGTACCCTGTATTAAAAGCCTTCGGTAAACAAGAACACACATAGCCATTTCTGACTACATCAAGGCACCAAGTGGGATCATATGGGTTTTACATTGCACCTTTATAGAGCCGAGTTATTTAAAATTCAGTTGTTTTCTTTTTTGTTCAATTAGATTTATTATTATTATTGGTCAATTGATCATCAGTGGTTCACATATCCATCGCCCAATATGTTTCTCGGTTGATTCATCTGGTCTGTGGTTTGTTAGTTTACAGTTATCGTTGGCCAGTTCATTTCTTCTTTTATTCATTGGCCAAGCACTCGATCTTGATAGTATGATTATATATGTTGCAGTGTGCCGGCAAACCTGAAGCAATTAGTGTATCATGTTGGAGTTTTGCAAGGAGGCGAGACGGAGTGGAACTTCGTTTATGAACAATTTACGAACACACGTGTGCCATCAGACAAGCGAATTCTGCTGTACGCTATGGCGGGCTCACAAGAACCTTGGATCATTAAAAGGTAATACCAGTTTTATTGTTTCTTTGTTTTTTTGATTGGTTGTTTATCAATAGTTTTTTCATTGGTTCATACTCGATCACCTTGACTTGTCACTATCAGCCGCTATATACAAATACTCCAAGGGCTCAATGCTCGAATGAACCCCGGAGGAGACAGGTGCGGTCCAGTAGTTAGAGCTCTTGCTTTGCTGAAAACCCCGGGTTCAAGACCCGCCCTGACCACTAGTTGAATTTCTTCCTGGTAGTCCCTGCTTCAACTTCTGGGCTGCAAATGGTTTGCGTCCGACCAGTTGGGATTCTTAAAGTTATCGTTGTTATTGTTCTGTGCTGTTTTTTGGGAGATATTAGCCACTAGGCCACTTTGAAACGTTTTGTATGTATGTTTATGTATGCATGGATGAGGGTTTTGGAGTTATGTATGATGAGCGCTTGAAGAAGGAACGGTCACTTACTGTCATCGCAGTTACCAGTATTTCTTATGCCTGCAACAAAAAGGGTTAGGATCTCACATTTCTTTTACACCTTAACTGACACAAGATGACCAGCACAAAATAAGTCATTTTACAAGTACCTTGAGCGAGTTAATAAGGACCTTAAGATCTACTACGGCGACGTCGACGAAAACGTAACCTCAAAATATAACTTTGCTCTAGTATAAGTCTTTCATTTTCATTTTTTTTTAATTCTCTCACAGAAATATACATAGTAACTTCCTCTGCTCACATATATCTCAGCTAGTCGAGGCGGGCAGAGGACACTTCAACATAAAGTAATTCAATAGGAGGAGATTAAGAAAAGAAATAAAAGGAAAGGAAAGAAGAAGAAAAAGGGAGATAGATCTATATAAACGACAGATGAACTAGTGTTACTACAATACGTTGCAAAATTACAGAATTACAAGCCTATTTTACATTCATTTTGCTTAATTTATTAACTAAAGTAGGTGTGT
>NC_090885.1:3907800-3912800 GCF_036669925.1 Montipora capricornis
TTGAGTAAAAATAAAGATGTTGTAGTTAGTGGCGTCAAAACTGACGCTAATCATAATTCCTTCCCTGCGGCCATTGCGGCCATAAATAGTTAATTCGTTAAGCCCTGGCCAAACGAGAGCGAGAGTTGACGAGAGTTGAAACTCTCGCTCTCGTTTGGCCAGGAACTCTCATCCACTCTCGGCTACTTTCATCAAATCTCGAGAGCTCTAATCGAATTTGAACCTGCTCAAATTTTTTATGAGAGTTGACGAGAGTTTTGTCTCGTTTGGCCGCGCACGAGAGTTTGTACCTCACACCGGTGGCTCAGTTGGTTGAGCACCAGGCTGTCACGCGGGAGGTCGTGAGTTCAACTCGGGCCGGACCAACACTCAGGGTCTTTAAATAACTGAGGAGAAAGTGCTGGCGTTATAATTACATCTGCAAATGGTTAGACTCTCTAGTCTTCTCTGATAAGGACGATAAGCCGGAGGTCCCGTCTCACAACCCTTCAATGTTCATAATCCTGTGGGACGTAAAAGAACCCGCACACTTGTCGCAAAGAGCAGGGCATGTAGTTCTCGGTGTTGTGGTCTGTCTTCTGTGGTGTATCATGGTTGGGAGGGTAAATTCTCGGAGATATTAGCTACACCAAGCTACTCCAAAATATCCGAGGGTAAGTAAAGATGTATGATATGATGATATATGAGCGAGAGTTATGCGGTCAGCAATTACTGTTTCTTTCCAGCGGGCTCAGATAAAACTATATATATATTGCGTCGGACTCGGGGACCAAGGACACGCCAAAGCTTTTTAAAAAGGGGAGTCACGAGGAAATTTTTGCATTAATTGACTTATACGAGGCAAGACCTTGCCTCTGGGATGTTTCCTCCAAAGGCTGGCTGGTCGCCATATTTACGTCAGAAAGGATTTTCATAGGGTCTTTCTTGTTTTACGCTTAAAACTCTCGCTCTCGTTTAGCCAACTCTCGATCACTCTCAAGAGTTTCAACACTCGTCAACTCTCATGAATTCTTGCTCTTGTTTGGCCAGGTCTTTATACTAGTAATAATCTGGAGGATTAGTGAGATGCGTTTGATTCCTGTTTTGTCATCGATGAGAATCGGAAGAATTCCTTTTTTTGTACAATACCCTTTTCTGTAATTTGTTCAGTGCTATAAGTATTTTGACTGCTATATATGGATCTTTTTGCTGATCATTTAATTAAAAACAATTAATTTATGGAAACTCAGACCGACAACGTATTTGGTATCCGGGTTTCAATTTCTCGTGACCCGGAAACACTTGCTCGGCGAGCAGAGCAACCACGAGTTTTTCGTGATGTTTCGAAAGGAATTCAAAGTACACACTGACATACAGATACGAGACATTTGCTTGTAATATGTAATGCTCATAATGCGACGTAACGCGAAAGTGAGGGGTTTTTAGATCTCGAACAACATACTATAGACCCTAAATCCAATTTTCCGGCTGGCTTAGCCTTTAAAGCAACTAATTTTACAGATCTTTGACAAAATCATCACTCTAGCTAGAGGCTATTTTTTATCTCTTTTAAAGGGGTTTGCCAAAGGGATGCGATTTACCAAACCCCCAAAAAACAACAAAAAAAGTTGATGCCAGCAGACTGCAGCCGATAGAATTTCCTGTTTTCTGAGAAAAAGCGTGTCACTTCCTCTATTTTGACTGCGTATCATTAGTTGTTGTTTTAGCTCTTTGTCAAGCTGATATATAGTTCCAAGAACCTCTTACCCAATTCCGAGAATCACTTAACTGCCTCTGAGCATGCGCAGAAGTGTATGTTGATATACTTCGATTGCAACATACGTGGAAAAGGAAATTCTAGATAGAATTTGATTTTTCCTTTATTTTCAAGGTCAGTTGCAATGAAACTGGACTTGTTAAGAAGATTTTAGTTTTAGTTAAGGTTGAAAAAGCTTGATTATTGCAACGAACATGAGTATTTAATCCAACACGTCAAACTGGGTTCATGTGTTAGTATGGCAACTCGTCGACAACAAACAACGCTAAGACAGAAGGAAGTGCGACTGGCCGTTAATGTTTGGACGGATAGATTTTCGGATGAAAACCGTAAACATCTTGAGGACTTTAAAGTCCTTTTTCAAGCTCATAATTTTGAGGTAGCAGCAGCGAATAATCCCACAGTTACTGGAAGTACTCGCAACATCAAAATCACCTTGAAGACGAAGATGTTCGGCAAAGAAAAATTTTTTGAAAAGCTAAAAAATGCTTGGTGTACTTCGATCTGCGGAAGGGGTGATCCATTTTGGCTTGAGCCAGCTGAGCCCTCCAGAGAAACGTTTAGGAGCAAATCTGAGGACCCCAGACAATTCTTACAAGCAAATTCGTTCGGATTTGGAAGTTTCTACAACCGCGGGACCTACATCAGTCATTGGAGCAGTGAAGTGGATCAAGGCAAAATTGAAGACGGAAATATAAACGTTGAGTTTGAGCATGATAATAAATTAGTTGTGATCACTTTCTTCAACAAAAATGAGCCAGATGGATTCAAGGAGGTTCGCATTGAAATTGAATACCGTCACCTGGAAAACTACGTTCTCGTCGATGAAAACAGCGGCGAACATCCGGTGCAAGGAACGATCGAGTTTTACATTCCTCTTCTGTGTCCTCCAAAAGCGTTTCAAGGTATGAAATTTAAAAAAATATCTATAAACAGTATTTTGTACAATGCATGAAGATGTGAGAGGAAGTTAAAAAAATTAGAGATTCTATGAACGACACAGCGAGTACCACGATCACACCCCTAGTAAGCAAGAACGATACGTCACTGGCCTAACTCAATCCATAAAAAAAGAAAAGGTTACAAGATCTATGAATACAGTAAGTCATCAAGTAGAAGAGATAAAAAATCCGCAATGTTATAATAGGGTACGTGCGTTTGAAAAAAAGTTTAGTTCGGAAGAGGTCCACACGAACTCTCCGCAGGATCTCTCTAAAATTCCTATAATTGTTTTACTGTCAAAAGTTTGTCACTGCCGTGAGCTTCCTTGCTTATTATTTGCAGTTTTGGTGGGTGTTGCATACATAGTCCTTAACACCAGGAGCCCTGTTTTATCAATGGTAGGATGAAATGCAAGCAAATAGGTCCTGATAGGCGTGCATCGAGACGATGACGGAAGCATATTTCGAGTTCCAACAAATGAGCCTTAAAATCAACAAAATGGCTTTTAAGCGAAATGTAGAAGTAGATTTTTAAATTCCAAATGGCTTTTATCAGGCAAAAAGGAGTGACTTGCAGAAAACGTTGTCAGGTATTTCATAACGGATGAAATTACCTAGTTCAAAACAAACTCGTCTACTTGTGTGAATTTTTGACTTTGCAAAAACAGTGGTCTACATTAACATAAACAAAACCTTAAGCAAAATACGTTATTTTTATCCTTATGGACCTTTGTCTTTTTGTTTTGACAAGGGAATGGTGCAGTGCTTTAATAATTTTGCTACATGTAAGCTCTACGATTTTGGAAGAGTCGTGGGCTCGAGGCCTGAGTTTTTCGGGCGTTCATTTCGCTGCTTTTAAAGTGGTGCTCATAACTGCACCGATCATTTCATGACTTAGCACCTTTAATTTAAGAGTTTTTTTTCCTTAGACCGAATTAAAGAATGCTTATCCTGCGCATTTCCTCGACAACAAACAAAATTAAGTAGGTACTTTCTCACTCAATATATAGGGAAAATGACCTACATATTGCTTGCTGCAGCCAATGCTTTTATTGCCACTGTTATCTATTTTTTACCTCCTCTACACTTGCTTCAAATTGCAAAGGATATACACTATTCTTTGAAATTTATCCTAGATTGACTAGACATGCAGATGCTAATACCTTCATGATCCAATCAGGTCGATAATGAAAGTTGAATAAAGATCATGAAACGTCTGTTATTAGTATTAAAGTATTTTTTCTCTTTATTTTATTTAAAGAGGTCAAAGTCGATGATTATACCAAGTACGATCGTTTGACCCACTTCTTGGGATGCACTCGAGAGGTCCTAGGGTCTAGTTCAGTGTTGTGCTTAAGTTTTCCATCAAATCGGAACCAACATGAAGACACAGCAAATACCCCTCAAGCTCTCATTGCTCGGCTCTCTCAGAAAGGTAACGAGTAATTTTCTTCAATACTTTTGCCGCATTTCACTTGTATATTCATTTTCGTCGCTACGATGGTCATTAGCCGAAGCTGAGTCCCGAACGCAAAAAGACTATCGTGACTTCGACCCGAGTGGCTGCGCAGGAGACTTGTGAGTGTCGCTAACGCACACGATCTCATCTAATCGCATGCGTTAGTTACATACTGGTTTTATGTGTGCTTAGCGTGAATTCATTCATAAATACAGCTAATTAGGTCTTCGTCTTTTTTATAGGTTTTTCTTCCTATTTTGGAGCCGTGAAGGCTAAAGCGCCTTGTGAAGTTGCAGTCCCCCAAAAACCTAAGTTCTCTAATTACAGGATCGCTTACGCATTAGAGTGTCTTCTTTCCCGAGGTTATAAAGTACGTGATCGGCTTTCCCGAAAGTTTTATGATCTGTTACGAAAAGCCTCCGACAAATACGCATCTATGTTTGAGGGACTGGCAACTGTTTCCATTGAGAACATCTGTAATGCATTGTATAGATTGGTAAGTCTCGTGGACACTGACCGATTTTGTCCACTGGAGTACCATCTTGAGAGTTTATTGTACGGAGATCAAAAGCATCTGACGTCATTCCAATTTGAGCAGCCGAAGCACTACGTCCACGTACCCCGCCTCATTATAACCCCGACCCAAACTTATCTCATACCGCCAGAACTAGTCGCAGAGAATCGCGTTATCCGGGAGTACGGGCACGAGGAAGCCATGCGCATTGCATTCAGAGACGAAGACTTTTCCAAGCTTTCATCAACTTATCCCGAAGGTTTAAAACACGTGTTAAAAGAACGTGTTGTTGACCTTTTGTCGAACTTCATCGAAATAGGTGGTCGCCAA
>NC_090885.1:3917800-3920300 GCF_036669925.1 Montipora capricornis
GATCGAAACATTAAGGGCTCGCTATACAGTCATACAAGGCTGCAATTGTGGAAAATAGTGAAGGGTATGCAGCATTTACATGTGGGCAGAAAAGTTTCTTTATTTCCACATACTTATTACAATATTAATACAAAGAACAGGTATTAGAAAAAATGCGGAGGTGTGTAGACGAAAACCCATAGGGTTAAAACAAGTTTACGCGCCGGATCTGATACTTAACAAAAGATATCTTGCATTAAAAGACTTAAAGTGGTACTACGACCAAAAAAAAAAATTCTTTTTCCTTTGGATTTCAAAACTGTGTTAACTAAACACTAACTCACCCAAGTTTTAAGTTCTGATTTTAAAAAGACACCTGTTTATTTTAGCTGGAATTTTCTTATTTATTGGTCCGCCATTACTAACTTTAAAATCTTGAGAGAGCTGGGTCGAGGAGAAAATGACGTCAAACACGCACTAGTTTAAGAATGCAATGCGTGTGTACGCGGCCTAATTAATATGCAGCACGGGAGTTTCGGGCTTTCAGACTTTTCAACCCGTGTTTTGCATATATAATAAATTGCGTTTACATGCTGAAATTTTAAGCTAGTGAGTAAATGACGTCATTTTCTCTAGATCCAACCCTCTGAGGTCCAATCGGCCAGTTTTGAACGTGAGTAATGGCGGACCATGAAATCCAAAACTTACACTCAAAATAAACAGCCTTTGGATGAAACTCAAAGCTCGAAATTTTGCCAGTTAGGTGTTAAGCGAACACGCTTTCAAAATCTGAAGGAAAAAAGGATATGATTTTTTGATCATAGTACCACTTTAAATTGAGTTAAGTTGGTTATAATCATTTTGTATCCAGAAAGCCCGGGTAGAATATTCGTTTTATTAAAAACTCCAGGATCAGCAACTCTTCCATGTTGATTTTATTTGGCTTTTGTCGGCCTTTTTTTCTCAGAGCTGCAAAAAGTTTTGCAGTTCGCTTTATTGCTGGCGCGTTCCTTTACCATGTTTGGTGCAGCATGTATATGAATCTTGTCCCAAATCCTGGAGTAGGAGACAGATTCTACAGTTTCTTGTTGGATGAAGAATACGACTCCGAAAGCAGATAAATAAAAAAATTCACATATCCCGGTCATCGTCCCTAGTCTCCCTCTCTTGCACATTTTCTCTTTCCCATAATTATGCAGAGCTGTCAGTTTTTCAATTGATTCTAAATTCTTACTTTCCTGGACCCCATTTTCTCATCTAGCAGACCAGAGTTTTGCAAACTGTGATTGTGGGAAATGAAATCACAGAAAATGATGTTTGCATTATCGGCGAAATGAACTTGACTCAGCAGTGGCGTAAACCATTACCAAAACTTTTCATCTTTTTCAGGGATTTTTTCCTCTGAGTGTATCAAGTTAGCTCATATGCATTCGGATGCAGTAGATTTTCCAAAAACTGGCGAGTGTCCAACACTTCCCAAAGAACTAAGACCCGATCAGTACCCAGACTTCATGATGAAAGCTGGAAAGCCTCGATACACGTAAGTCTCGGCACTGATTTCAGTTTCCATCTTTTACAACATGGGAACAAGCAGCATTAAACTGCTTCATGCGTACAGAGATTCTCTATATCTTTGTTATTTTATGATTCACACCTTTTTTTTCTTAAATCAGACTTAAAAACACTTTCGTTGAACAGTCAGTTAGCCGAGAGTTTGTGCAGGGCTGGGATTTGCAAGGTGAATGATACATTAAACGTGAGACTATTTAGAAAATGGAACTTCATCTGTATAATTTCCTCAAAGGAGCGTTTTATCTACGAGTTGATCCATCCAAAAACACCCTCAACAACTTGGCCCAACATGAGTGACAGTTTTCTCTCCCTTGAAACGCACACCAGACCGCTATAAATAATAAGAATCTTTTTTTTTCCCAAAGTTGTTATTTATCAGATATTTTTCTTGAGATAGGTTTACAAAATTTATATCTCAAGTCTTGTTAGGCAAGGTTTCTAGGATTTATAACAAAGAAAACGTCATCAGGAAAGTAAGATTAATACCTCGAACGTAATAAGATTCTTCGGGCCCACGGCTCTCGAAGAGTATCTGGCCATTATGAATAATCTAAGTATCTAAGCGCGAGGGTTGTACTAGGATAATATGGACCGGAATTCTTGACAAAACCGGTCGAGTCCACAAAAGTTCCTTCACAAAAAAGCAAGTGCAGGTGATCTCACATTGATTACGGTCCCAAGAAAGACAAGAGAAAGCTTTGAAGGTTTGTAATATTAGGGGGGGGGGGGGAATGTACCAAGTAAAGAGGACCCGATTCTGACTGAGGGCCAGATGTGTGTACAGGGATAATGAACATCAGGCACCAACAAGAATTTCGTCCTCTTTTAAGGAACATAACCGAAAAATCACTTGGGATAATAATAGAAAATACCGGATTAACATAAGTGCGAGTTAATTAGGTGATTTTAGATTTTGCCCCTGTAATAGTCTGAGTCGTCTGGTGAATAC
>NC_090885.1:3922800-3995300 GCF_036669925.1 Montipora capricornis
GACAACTCTCACTAAACAATAAGGTAAGATCATTATCTTTTTGTTCTTCTACCCAGGTTTACTGAAACAGGAGTATTATATCACAGCGGATTCCAACAAAATGCTTTCAAGTGCGTATGTCGGTCTTCACATTCAGCGGTGTCCACGTCTCCTTCATCTTTTGCTCATTATCATGAATTGGGGGCGCCGAAGACACATAAATGGCAGCGATAGATACTCCTTCTTAACGGACGAGCAATTGGCTATTATCTTCATTACGTTTTGTGAAAAATCTGGATTTATCAACGAGGTAAATTTGTTGTTCGGAACATTTCTCGTAGAATTTCCGGCCGCTTATTTGTGGTGACACAATCATATCTTTCTTCCGCAGATTTACTTACAAAATATTTTCAACCTGTTATTGTCCTTGACAACGGAAAGGAATGTGACCACAAGTATTTGATTGCTCTTTGCACCTGTTACAGCTATTGGCACATATTAAAGATAAAATATATCACAAAAATGAAGCGTGCGTTTTAACTTACAAGACGTTTTTGCTCTTTTAGCTTGATATCGACGAGGTGAAAATCTTCGCTTCTAGTCGCCTGGGATTAGAGTCCAGTGAGCGGTCAACTGAGGCCGAGGGCGAATGGAACCGCGTGGTACTTGGAGAAGGTGATCATGATCAGCTTAAAGGTTTAACAAATAACGTCACTCCAGGCCATGTGCTGATCAAGTTCTTTGAACACTACAGCACAGCGTCCGATGATGATTCTCTTCACATCCACAAAATAAACAATCCAGTAAACAAAGGCCGAACGCTTCGTGCCGATTTGTCATCTGAAAAGAGAGGTCGGTTCTCTGACGCAGCCCTTCACGCATTTCACGAGATTGCGCAGTGCTGTGGTCTGGATAGTCTAACTGCCTCATCAAGCACAGAAAGAACGCGCGAAGTGACAGAGACACTGCAACTGCCGAACACAACCTGGGGAGCACTTCGATTTGCCGAGGAATTTGTTCGAGTTAAATTATCGGAAAAGACCTCATCAAAGATAACAATACGACCCGGTATTTTATTTTATTACTATTTTTATTTATTTTTATTTATTTTTTCATCTTTCATAGCTAAGGTGGAGAAGTTTAATGGAGTCATTCCTCAGTTCCTGTGGCATGAAGCAACAAAGGAATTGCAACTCTATCCTAGAGGGGATAATTATCTCGCGCAGACCCAACACCCTCCTAACAGCATGTTGCTGATTCCCTTTTTATACATGTAGTGTGAAAAAGATAGCGGAAAATACATGGTGATAGAAGTGGAATTGAAACCCCTT
This sequence comes from Montipora capricornis, assembly GCF_036669925.1. Taxonomy (NCBI): domain Eukaryota; kingdom Metazoa; phylum Cnidaria; class Anthozoa; order Scleractinia; family Acroporidae; genus Montipora; species Montipora capricornis. Next base: position 3,924,111 of record NC_090885.1, read on the forward strand.
TTAGCGTGGCTACCCCTTCATAACTGCGCCTCCGTCCCACTTTGAAGATGTAGCTAACATAATAACAAAATAATACTTTTGTTCGAAGCTTACAGAAAGGTCTTGCAAAACTTTCGGTCGTTTTGGTTCGAAAGTACAATCCCGCTTTAAATTTGATCTTTTTCGATTGTTTGTATGAATTAATGCGTCGCACTTGCATATTCCTTTTGGTTGTTTGTCAGTTGATATAATTGTGCTTTTTCTGATTTCTCTCAATCCAAGGATCGGTTGGATATACCCTTGAAGCAACAGGAAACTACATGACCCTGCACAATGTGCAGAAGGAGCTGGAGACACTCGAGGATACCTGCCGATCTTATGTCTATGATCACAACGTCAGCGGCGGCACTAGATTTCTGTTCTTGAACCAAAATGGCCCAGAGGATCCCGTCACTTTCAAGCGCTTGAATCGAGGTGACTTTGCTGTGAATGTGATCACTGTGCTTCCCTCCCTCGAAGATAAGGCAGCGATCAAATTTCTCAGCACGGTTTCTTCTCAACTAAAGCTTTTCAAAAACGAGTACTTGCCGTACATTCACGGCTCCAAAACACTAAAAGTCAAGGCAGAATTTGGATGTATTTATGCAGAAAATGTATTGATGCTCGTCCCAACTGTTAACGAAGTGGAATCCACATTCAGTGAGAACGCTGACCCCAAAAACCAGCCTGGTAAGGCAAAAAAGCAAAGAAAGATAAGACACAAATTCGTGCCGTTTTCAGGCCGAGCTGACAGCTGGTCAGCGGCGTTTTCCTCAAGGGCTCTTGAATCAACCAAAGAAACCTACACCCTGGGGATAAAAGCTGGCAAAAACCAAACCTTAACCTTTGTCTTCGACCAGAACTTGGCCTTTTGTGACGTAGAAATCCCGCCAATCAACTGGGTCGTAGCCGACATCAAAACCCCACGCCAAGTGGGCGCTAGGTCACGTGACACTGATTTCCGTATAACCGTATGTTCCGAGCGCAAACTTGAAACAGAAAATGAGAAGCAGGATGTTATGACGTCTGCAGATTATGCCAGGTTTAAATCTGCTATCCGGAAATCTTCAACAGCGGGATCAGGGCTAGAGCTGGCTAATGAGCACCACAAAAGGGTTGAGTTCGTTCGCCATGACAAGACGTCTGTTTATAAAGTCCACGGCAGTGAAGTCTTATTGAAGAGAAAGAAGTCGAAAAGTATATTGTAAGAGGCTCAAGGTTTCTAAACAATCCAAAGAACTTCTCTGAGGTGAAAATATGTCGAGTTTTCAATGGCATAGACAGTGAAATTGAAGATGCGGAGAATATTTCTCGAGACGTTTGGGAAGCGGCCAAGAGAATACAACCACATATTAACAGCTGATTTTCTGCTTTTCTTTTTCTTAAGTTACAATCATTCATTTTTTTAAACAATGAACTTAATGTAAAATTTTGAAGCCTTTTTCAACCACTCCACCTTAGGATACATCTTCCCGGTAAAGAATGTTTACGGCTGAATACCACCCCCTCTCCCCTCCTGTTATCTCTTATTTAACACTAGCAATTTTTTCCTTGAATTAGCTTAGTCATATTTTGTACGTTTTTACACAGATTATTAGGGGCACCAGCTAAGTCAACTACAGGAAGCGACGAAAAGATTGGGACACTTACCCCTTTTAGGATTGTTGGACAAATCTTTTCTTCTCACCCCCTCCCCCCATTTGTCGCCAAGAGTTACTTCTTCCTTTACCAACATTGAACGGGGGAGGGGAAAGTACAAGTTGGAAATGTAACGTAAACATGAATTTTTAATGATTGTGGGGTTTCCATCATAGTGTCTCTGAACTTCACTCGTCGCTTATCGTAGAGTTAGATATGGATAATTTCACCAAAATGACAATTTTTATCTTGTTTTTACAATTGTTCTCAGTTTTGAGGAATTTTCATTCACTAATGCTGAAACAAAAACCACTGAATAATCATGGCCCACAGCCCATACTGATCAAACAAATATTTTTATCATGTTATGGCTATCATGTTTACTTGAGGTTTTTTATCATTGAAATGGTTTTAACCCCGTCCCTCCTAAGAGTATGGAGTAGCCTAGAAGATGATTGAAACCAAGCTTTTGCATGCACCGTATATAATCTCTATTTGCGTATAGTTAAGTCTGTTAAGGTATAGTTCAACCAGGAAAAGAAAAACGTGTTTTTGTTTCATCTTCGACGTGTTCTTCGACGTGTGCTTTAAACCAGACTGCCACTTCTCCTTCGTGATCATGAAGCCACAAAATGTTTGCCTGCACTTCTTCCATTCCCATCTGAACTTCACGATACCCGGCTGCTGTGGGTTTGTAATCCTTAAAAAACTCCATTAACTAAAAAAAAATGAAAAAAAAACTTTCACTATCTCTAAGATCATTTGTACATGAAAGTCGGAAGAAACGGGTGAAATTCTAGATTGGAGTTGTTGTTGTTGTTGTTGTTTTTGTACTTGTTCCAGGAAGATGGGAATACCAGAGTACTTAGAAGAAGCCCTTTCGTAGGACTGCGAGGTTGCCAGTTGACAAGAGAAAGCTCAATGTTTTTAAGTAAACAACCCCAAACCTTAACCGATGCTTACCTCCAGCCTGAAAGCCGGCCATCATCTTAAACACCACACACAATACAGTGCGCATGGTTAGGGTTAACCCCAAGGAATACCATCAGCAGTGGGTTAGTTTTGCGCTATTTTTTCCTGTAAAAGAAACCTATCCCTCTAAGGAAACATGCCTAATTCTCATATAACGTCACCCATCAATCGAAACCAGTAGCCCCATTTCTCGAAGAGCTTTTAAGCCATCAAGCCTCACAATCATTTTGCTTTTTTGTTTCCTTGAAAAATTCAAAGCCCAGTTTATCAAGACAAGCAGTCCGTAGTTTGCGGCCTGAAAAATCTTGAGGACTTGGAAAACCATGCCTCAGGCCCTCTTTGTGGGAGGCAAGGGCACTCAATACTAGCTACTCCATCTCTGCATTTTTCATACATGAATTTTTTCAAGAGCAGGATCAGCTTCACAGAAGTTGAAAAAAAAGTAGCCAAGTATAAGCCACAGTTTTAGGTTAACCCATGAAATAACCAATTTACACAAAACATAATTTACAATTCGTTTTACGGTACTATAATTGAACCTTGAAACAAACCTCCAGCTTGAACTGATAAGGGAAGTCGACAATGTGATATTTCACAATTTGTATCAAGGTTGCAGATTTATACAATGATACGCAAATGGACGAAGCAAGCTGAAGGACGTCTTACTAATGATTTTAAATATATCGAATAACTAAACTTTTTACCTCATTCAGTTGGACGTGAGTATTACACTTAATCATTAGTGAAGATATCAACCATGGCCAAAGATCAGACCCCCGACAATATCTAAAAAGATGAAAAGAAAAGGACACTCTGAAATGATGCAAAGCACTAATAATCGGTGGGGGGGGAAGAGGTTGAAGAGGAATGATGGAATAAGAATAACGGCGGAATAACGACTTCGATAGTCGATTTTTCGACTGGAATAAGTAGGTTTTTTCAACGGAATGATGAGTTCTTTTTTACTTCGCCTGCGTAGCTGGCGGTTCTTTTTGGAGCGCGAGAGATTCGGAGCGGCGCAAGAAGGCTGGGCAAAGGAAGAACGTTCTTTTCTCCCGTCCCAGCCTTCTCGCGGCTTCGCCCCTCCAATTCTCTTGCATTCCGCAACAGCAGAATGCTTTTACTGGAATAATGGAATAACGAAAATTTTCGAGGAGGAATAATGTCATAATGAACACCCTATCATTTCTCTTCACCCTCGATTATCTACATGTCTTTACAATATGATATTTGTTTTTTATGTCATGTTATAATATGCTCAGTAGACTCTGATTCCATCGTGTTCGTACCTTTTGTAGAGAATATCCCAGTTTTGACGGGTAAAATTCCAAGCCATGCGCCATGTTTGAGGATCCAAAGCGACGTTGCTAATGACTTTCAAAGTGTCTTGGGAACGAATCTTCTCGTTGTCCAAGGAATATTTAAGGAGCCTGAGGAGAATAACTGCTGTTTTATTAGGCACCGTAAAAGAGAATTAAAATAATACAAACGAAAAACACTTACCGAATCCGACTATCCATCATAATTGGTGAATATATATATACGATAGGTAAAGTTCCGACTTAATACTTAAGGACATTAGTTCTTGTCAAAAATTAAATACGTTCAGTTAACCGGAGGTCAAGAATTGAAAGGAACACAAACAAGCCCACAGGAGCTCGAGCTCTCTGAGTTCTGAGCCCTGTTCTTGTTTCTTTGCAACATGTTAGCCACGTTATCACTGACCAGAGCTCGGTTGTTTAAAAGACGGACAGCTGTATCCACTGGTTAAGTCATCATTATCCAGTGCATAAACGCCTTCAAAACCAGTTGAGTTATTCGCTGGATAAAGATTCATCACGCGGATGGCGCCTTTGAACAATTTGGGTCAGAACAGTATTAGTGCGCACCAGTGCACGTGCACCACGTGCCGTATGACGATGTAAAAAGAACTGATGCCATTCTTGAGCAAACAGTGATTTTGACTTTGCTGGGTTTCCCTCTTTTGCCATCCCACAGTATCATGTTAGTTTTACAAACAAAAATTCAGTCGAACGGTTTAGACCCGGTTTAAGCACCCTGGATGTCCTTACTCTAATGTACAGGAGGTATTAATAAACTTAAAGGCCTTAATTCAAAATACCTTGATTTGTTTGGCTTTCTTACCTTTGGACTAATTGTGGATTTCTTGTATATGTGAGCGCGTCCAAGAGAATTTGTCTGTCAGAGGCGATGTGTGTTTTGGAGTACTTCTTAAACACTTGATTCCATTCATTCTCGCTTCCTTCTCTAACGCCAATGCAATAAACCAAGGAACGAAGATTTGAAGATATTCTTTAAAGCGAGGTAAAACACGGGAGTGAGCTTACGTACGTGCAAGTCATTTATGACTTCAATGCTGCTTCTGATACCGAGTTTGCAAGAGCAGAGGGGTATGGTCTGTGTACCATTAACAACTACCACTATCTACAAATTACGAACTGTAATCAAGAGATCTAAAACAACTAGATATCAAAAGCGTAAGCTTTAGCAGTTTAAGAATCAAATTTCATGCTTCCTTCCTTCTTTTTTTGTTGGCTCATTTGTTTTTGTTTTTTCATTACTCACGTTTTGTGACCAGCCATGGCCTGGCGAAACATGTCCTTAATTTTGGAGATAACGGTTGTGTCACCACATTCACAAGCCGTCCACAGGATCATTGGTCGCAGAAGTCTGAAATACCGTGAAATTCAATTAACACAGGAGAAAGCAAAGACCTTTACGGACCGTTTTAATGAATACTGCAACACCGCAGACAACCCTTAGACTAAGATTTAATATAAGACCTGTAAAGTCCTAGGAGATTTTCCCTCTTCTCCTAAGCACCTTTTTTAAGACAGGAACTTCTCTCCAACTAACAAAAGCTCCAGCCCGTTAGGCCAGATATTTTTTTCATCAGTACGGCAGAAGAATTGATCTAGATGTCTTCACATTAGCAAGAAATTTTATTAATTATTCTTTTGAGTTTTATCTTATCACTTTAATTTGGTTTCTGAGTTTTCTTTAAGTCAAAGAAACAATGGCTTTCACAAAATATTCACGAATGTCCAGCAATGCTTTCCACATATATGAAAAAAAACTCTCCAGAGTGTTTCATTATACCTGAAGAAGGCTGGGTAGTCCAGACGAAAGATTCTAAAGATCATTTTTTCTTTATACCAACTCTGGTTGGTATTTTCTTTATCATAAAGTGTTTGGTGCCACACTCATATGCATCATGGGTAACATTAAGTCAGGCTGGTGCTCCTTCACTAGTCTGCTGGTGGTATTGTTGGCGCGGAGAATGGGGAGAAGCGCTGTGAAATACCAGTAGAATTCGCAACGCCCCTCCCAAGTCTCCGCGCGGCTTCGCCGCTCGTCAATTTGACTCTCGCGCCAACAGCTACGCAGACTGTTCCTTCACTTTCTCCAGGCCTTTTTCTTACTTGTCAAGATGTGATCCTTTATCCTCCCATCCCAGTCGTTGTATTTCTGGTTGAATTTTCTGCTGCATGTACGCCTTACAAAATGCAAAAGAGGACGCATCAAGGTGATCATGCAATAGTTGTATAGTTCTGTGGTTCACAGGTGCACCACTCAGGATTTTGGTAGTCGGAACATGGGAAAAGTCCGGAAGTTCTGAGAGGCGGGGGAGGGATTTTCGAATTCTTCTGGTAGGGTCTTACCTTTCGATGGGACATAGTTAAGGGTAGGGGAGTACCTATTGGTGAACATTATTTATTCATTTTTTATTCGCTATTGATCTTTTTATTGTAAGTAGCGCTATATAAGCTATATAAGCAATTTATTCTTTGGCTGTATTTTTTTGGCATAATCTCAAGGCTATTTAAACGTCTCCGATAACTAAGTGGTGGAGCATCCGAACTAGTAATCGGACTGTCGAAGACTCGACTTCCGCAAAGTATCCCAGAGTCAACATCGAAAAATGAATCTCTTCGTTATTTATGAAACTCTTTCAGTTCTCAATATACATTAATCAGCGTACATCATACTCACACATTCATCAACATACCTTGAACAACCTATATGAATCTCGTAAAGCTAACTGACCGCCGATGTACTTCATGTTTTGCATGAATGTTGTTAGCGGACTGTAATCAGTTTCGTTCTCTATGTACTCTGTCAAAGACAAAGCTATCGTCTGATCCAGTTGGTTACTCCTAAACATACAAAAAATCATGTCAAAGGTCAGTAAGGCTTATTAAAGAAATACGATGCCCCAAAGCAGAGCGAAGAGAAAAACAATAACTTAGACCACGACTCTGCTTAACAAACATAGAAATTTGAATGATTAAAGGTTTATTCTCAGAGACACACACTGGCTTTGTACAATATTTTAGTTAGTCAGTGAGCTCAAAAGCGTTTTACCTGGCCAAATGAAAGGCGTCGTCAATTAGTCCTGAGCGGTCAGCAGCGCTTAATACCTGAAAATAATTCTTACGTATGATCAAAAAAACACATGATAATAATATTATTTGATTTTGGTTAATGGCATAATCTTTTGCTATCTCATTTATTCTGTGCTTTCGAGGCTCCCGAAGCCAATAGCACTATCTGATGCGCACCGTAATGTGATAAGAGAAACAAAGTATCCCCTATATAACACGTTTTTTATCGCGTATGTCCAGAGAAGCTCTCCCTAACAGCTCTTTTCAAGAAGCCAACAACAGCTACCGAAGCCTCAACCTAATAATAATGCTTTAATCCTACACGCGAGTGAATCTCACTGAAGTCACAGTGGTTGGAGCATAGTGAGAGCCAAATATAGGAAGTAGCGCGTGTTATATATAGGGATCGTCTTCCGTGTAAAAACCTGTACGTGAAATCCACAGATGACGTAAAACAAAGAATATAAAAGCGTAAAGATACCTGAAACAATTTTTTTTAACTTACTTTGTGATCCACGTTAAGCTGCTGACAGAGATTTCTCCAATTTTCATTGTCATAGTTAACTCGGTAATAACCAATTTGATTAACATTTGCTTTTATCCACCGCGCAGTTGAAGGCCAGTTAAGTGAAACTGAAAAAGAACCCAGTCAAAACTGTTAAATACCGGGAAGATTTTCACTTTCCACGTTTTGCTTTTTAAAAACATTTCAAGGTTATATTGAATGAGTATACTTAGTCCGGCTTACGTTTTACCGCCAGGACTCGACAGATCTGCTAGCTAGGATCTCGTTGGCTCTGTCTGTACAAAGAGCTTGTTTCCTTTAGTCGGATGACATAAAAAGTTAACGTGCTGTAAACTCATTTGATAGTCAGAGCAGTTACCCACAACAAGAAGAAAGGGTTAAGTATATATTCAAAACACGGTTTTAGCTGCGTAGACTTTATTCACGTTTGTTTTGTTATGCTGATAACTTAATTACAAACAAAGTGAAGACAACGAGTCTTACCAGATCCTCGGTTCATCCAAAGTTGTGCGCTTTTGTTGCTGTCCTCAGTAATGTATGTCAGCGGTATATGCCAAGAATAACTGTCAAAAAGTCAATTCTACTGTGTCACAAGTCTTTTTACCAAAACATGTTAAACTACCAAGTACTACATCAAGTCAGGATCCCACTCGAAATAGTATTCCCGTTGACTCACGGCAGACCATTGAAACTAAACCTTTAACTTACACAGAGAAAATAATTAATTTGCTGTGCTTGACGGTTTTTTTTTTTGATAATTCCGGGGAACTGTACTTCACCCCGTACAAGGAGACATAATGGGGAACTAGCTAGCGTTGCAGAATAAACTGTTACCCTTAAATTTAATTGAAATGGTGGAACATTTTACTGAGAAATCCGTGATGTTACAGGGAGCACATTTATCAACAATTACACGAAATACTAAACTCATTTTTACAGACTAAATAAAAGATCACAACGTAAGCAATTTATCTGAATCAAATGAGATAAACTAAATGAAAATACATACATACTTAATTGACCGCTCCCCATATGGGCTTTTCAGGGCCAATGAAACACAGTTAATGAAACGAAGGGACGGAACAACAACAACAACTGTCAAGAGTCCCAGCTGGCTGGAGGCAGTGCAGCTGGGATGTTGAACCAGGGACAACTAGGATCTACTTCAACGAGTGGTCAGAGAGGGTCTTGAACCCGGGATCTCCGGATCTCAAGGCAAGCGCCCTAACCACTGGGCCACACTGTATCTTTTGGAGTTTTCCTTTCTACCGACTGACTTACTTAAAAGGAGAACTGCGGTTGGGTTTCGCACCAGGGAGGATAAGAAAAACTTTTTGATCAGCGGTAGCTTTGTTGTCTTCTATGCGCTGAATAGTCACTACCGGTAAACCCATTTGTATAGTCCAGGTGTCCATCACTTCTTTTACATTTATGGCGCTTTTCTGAAGAAAGAAAGAAAAAAAGAAAGAAAGAAAGAAAGAAAGAGTTGTACCGTGACTAAGTAAGTGGTAGTAAGAGGCTTTTCCTTTTTTCCTTCTTGTCGGTAAATACTTACTATCTTGACAGTGTTTTCTTTCATTATTATTTTCATTGATCAAATAGCCTAAGGCTCTCTGGTGTCTTATGTAAATTTTATTTTAGAGGCAAAATCGCTTTGAAAATACATTTGAAGGAAAAAGGCCGCGTTTCTCAGCTTGGAATTGTCGCTCAATATCTCGAAATATCGCAGGTAGTTACTGTAAATTGACAAAACTTGAAAACATGTTACCTCAGACAAACATTCCCATAAATAATCAGTATCGGCGTTTTTAAAGGAGTATTTCTTGAGATATAATTGCAGTCCTGACGTAAATGCATCTGAGCCAAGAAAACTTCTTAACATTCGAATGATTGACGCTCCCTACAGAAACAACAACATAACTGCATCATTAAAAAGACGGCTGACAATGAAATATTGATGGTGTTTGGTATCGGACACAAAAAAGTAACGGTACTTAATTGAGTGGCTGATTCATTGGCTCTCTCTTTATCGTTTAGACATTTATCTTTAAAATAGTTTCATAACTTTTTGACAACTATCGCTGGGTCGTTTTATCCCTATCCAGCGTATATTAGGTAAGGGAGCGAATCTCCCACATTTGACCCTATTCTATGAAAATTGTTATTAGTTCTATTAGTTGTACGAGGTTATTTCAAAGACGACAACTTTTCAGTCAGTTGGTGTGAGAGTTGACCGCGCGGATTAAACTAACCTTCGCAGTGTGGAGGCAATCTAAAAATATATTTTCAAAATAATGATTATCACGGGCACAGAGATTCGCTCTCTTATTTATTTATTTATTTATTTATTTATTTATATATATTTTTTATGGAAATTCCACCAAAAACCAGTAATCTAAGACATTTTAAATAAACTTCTTGTCCTTTATTGGCCCCTTCAGGGAAAAATATTTTCGGCCTTCTGATTGGCTTATGCCAAGTTTACAATGCATTACACTACAAACCTAAGTTCGATGGAGGACATTTCTGCCCTTAATAGAATCTCATACATTGTTCCTGTTCAAACCTTTTGGTATGATATAGCATCAAAAATGCTGTCGATATCTTTGGGATCTTTCACATTCACAGAGATAGGATGGGAATATCTTGACTGATCTTCAGCAAAAGCAGTTTGAAGCACGTCGACCAGGAATTGATCCATCATGCTCCACTCTGGCTCTACCAAATCGGATCCAATATTTTCCATGTACGTTGCAAAACCTTCATTTAGCCACAGATCGCTCCACCATTTCATGGTAACAAGATTCCCAAACCACTATAGCGAAAAATAAATGGCCATTTTTACGGCATCAGTGTTGATCCACGCTAACTCAATAAAGTGGAAATTGTTACCGCTACAGATGCCATTATAAGAGCTCAAGAGTATCGTTCGTTACCGAGAGGCTCGCTTAAAATGTCGAGCACGCGTAGCTGGTGGGTTTTTTTTGTGAGGGGTTTTTGAGCAAATCTTCTCCCCACTTCAACGCGACAAAAAAACAGCTCCTACATACGGCAACTACGCAGCTTTCAGTGTCACCGCCAGGTTGATTTGCCAAAAATGTCAAAAGAAAGACAAGATGTCTCTGTTGGCGGTAGAATCCGTTCTCAGGTTGAATCCGTTTTTATCCAGGTTAAATTGCTGATCTCCATTTTACCTAGGTTGAAAACGCATTCAGAACAAGTGAAAAAACTTTTTTGGAGCGTAAATTAAGCCTAGAGAAAACTAAGGGTCAGGTTAAGATCAGTTCTGGTTAATATACTTTGATATCAATTGACTTATGATACAAAAGCAAACGATCAAAAAGAACTATGTTGGGTTAAGCATGTTTGTCGTTGTAGTGCAGTGGTGAAGACACAGAACTATAGATCTGGAGGATCCGAATTCGAGCACCGATAAATGCATAGTACAGTTCACTGTTTCCTTACTTTGTTGTGATGTTGAGACTGAATGGCTAAGTGTACGAATCACAGTACAGAAACCGATCAGATGATACGAAACATTAAGAAAAATTAATGTGTTGAGATGCGAAAGACAGACCTTGGAGGAAGGTATAGTCCTTTTTGGGGGGTTGATAGCTGCTTTAAACTAGATAGAGTGCATATTCAATCTATAGGAAAAATGAGGTCATCAATTTAATGTAGGTAAAAACGGATTCAACCTGAGACCGGATTTGACCGACCGCTCCACCCCTTCAGACTCGGTTTCAACTTTCTGCGTTCTAAAATTCAAGAGGGCGGTCCAAGGACCTACGTTTCGCACTTGCAGTCCTTTATCGCCAGATTCGTCAGATTCGTCAGTCCTTAATGTAGTATGTTTTACCGACCTGATGTGCAAGTTCATGTGTAACTGTCTCACAAACGACCTGTTTAAGTTTTTCTGATGTCTTCATGGGATCGTAGAGAACCATTGCAGAAGAGAATCCGATAAGACCCCAGTTTTCCATGGCACCTGTGCCAAAGTCAGGGATGGCTACCAAATCTGTCATGATTGAAGCAAAAGTAAACATAAAATTAGTGAAATTGACTCAACAAAGGCGAAAAGGTTTAAGCCATGTTTCTTACATCTTAACGCCTTCACTGCTACTAATTTTTGCTGTATGCATGCGTTACCTCGGTTTCTTGACTAAAATTTTAGCATTAGCTTCTTACCTTGCTTAGGAAGAGGAAACCTAATCTTGAAAAAATTATCGTAATTTGTCAGAGTTTTGGCAGCGATTTCTAAGGCATAGGTTCCCTGCTCCACTTGAGACGGAGGAGCCCACATACGCACCTGTTGAAAAAACAAAGAAAAACATTCATGTAAAAGCCACTCAGTCGGAGAATGAGGCTCTGAAAAGAGTGCGGAGTAAGATTCAGGGAAAGAGAGGATCTTCTGTTATACCTAATTTTAAGACCAATCTGCCGACTGGGAAATGTGTTATCTAAAAGCTTTAATAAATCCTCAGATTTCCAGATAGAGCTTATGGACATGATGTCACAACGGGGGACGGGGAGGTTGGTGTCCCTGAAAGTAATGGCGACTATACTGTTGTCCCAAACTGATCCTCCGGGAATGGAACAACCACTGAACATTGTACACTGATCAATTTTTGTACAATTGATCAACTGTAATCTAGTTGATGATGAAATTGTATATGAAATGGATCATATATGAACTGCGGATACGAAATCAAGTGAAACTATGATCCTCGCAGTTATGAACGCAATTTTTGCAATTGCGTAGAGAAGCCTGACAAATTCAGGACTTCAACGGGGTTTGAACCCGTGTCCTCGCGATACCGGTGCGACGCTCTAACCAACTGAGCTATGAGGCCACTGACGTTGGGAGCTGGTTATTTGTGGGTTTTATTTCATATGTGATCCATTTCATATACCATTTCATCATTGATTCATTCCTCATGAGAACATTAAAACCCACAAATGACCAGCTCCCAACGTCAGTGGCTTCATAGCTCAGTTGGTTAGAGCGTCACACCGGTATCACAAGGTCACAGGTTCAAACCCCGTTGCAGTCCTGAATTTTTCAGGCCTCTTTACGCAATTGCAAAAATTGCGTTCATAACTGCGAGGATCATAGCTTCACTTGATGTAATCAAGTTACTTATTTAATTATGTTACTCAGTTACATTAGCATCTAAGTTATTCTGAGTAACCTCTACCCATTACTGTTCCCCCCATATATTTGCAATTTTTTTTTCCACTTCCAAACAAGGTAATAAATTTGTTGGTTGTGGTGGTGTTGTTGTTGTTGGTCAGTTGAGTGGTTGAACTTAACAAACTGTCGACTAGTAGGGAAGTTGCCCGAAGACCAGAGGGACGCGGGACAGAACCTACAATCATGGACAAAGTCCTTTGGGACACTTGCTTTCATCGCAGCCCAGTACACATTTTTGGAACTTCAGACGTTTCGCCCCTACCCCCTTCCCTAATCAATGTTTGGGGAGAGGGCTTTTTCAATGAATAATAGTTAATATATGGAGATGATTAACAAACTCGACAAGCATCATTGTTTTCCGTTTTTGTTTGCTGTTTTGGCCCTGACCAGTTGTGAACCGAGGAAAAAAGAATGTGCGCGACGTCACTGTTCTCGTTTTTAAAGTTTCCAGAGATTCATAACCAGACCATCTATATAAACTATGATTGAACTGACAAAAAAAGATATCCCTACCTTGATGCCAGTAGCTGTGATCGTTTCTAAGTGACGAAAGTCGCTCACTAAAAACGCCACTAAATAAGTGCTCATTTTCTTTGACTCCTTGAAATGATCCGCATACAAATCGTCTGCAATCCGTACCTTGTTATTAAAAAAATGGACACGTGTTAATAACGCTGTAATTGAATTACTTAAATACTTTGCACTTCTCTGATTGGAAGAGCGTTCGTTCCAGAAAATTTGCACAAATGACAACAACTTCCATAAATAGCACGGACTTTTCGATTCCATTTTAATTGACATGAATACAACCTTACCGTTTTATCGAGGGGCATATTTGAGAGAGCAGTGTACTTTGCTTGTCGAATAATCGTAACTTGGAATGTTGACTTCATGGCAGGTTCATCAAAACATGGAAAAGCCTTGCGAGCGTCAGTGGGCTCAAATAGTGTGGCGGCTAAATATCTGAAAAAGAAAACGAAATGAACAACTTATGGATAACAGTAATAAAAATGATACCTGTGAACCAGTTGACTGAGGAATGACTTTTAAATTAAGGTTACGGCGATACTGAGGAAATAATTAAGCCAAAGATTTTGGCAAGCACTAATAAAAAATAACAGAACAATGAGCTAATGGCCCGAAGGTCATAATTACCGTTTATCATATGGCCCGTACGACCCCCGTGCCCCCGCGAGCGCTTTCATTAAAAAACTATTGGGAAAATCCCCGTATGAGGGCCGTGCGCATTAGCGGGAGTAGGGGCCTGTTTCTCGAAAGTCCCGAAAACGTTTTGGGCCCGAAAAGCTATTTGAGAGATTGCGAACTACTTGTTTTGGAAAGCCGATCTTTTAACATGTTTTCAAGAAAACAGAAGGAAAAATAACTGTGAAGTTTGACGAATTACAGTGCAACGAGCCTTACCGCGGCCACCCAACAAACTTTCACAGTTGACAATTACGTATAAATACGTCAACTCAACAACCCATGCAACGGGTTATGCAACGGTGTTCAGCTTGCAACTGTGCGAACTTTGCAAGGAGGCGTGGCTGTCAATCAAATTCACACGTCCTGATTGGGGGATAATTTGTGAAAAAATTAGTTAGGTGGCCACGGTAAGGCGCGTCGCACTGTAAATCCTCTCCGTTCTTGAGATACAAAAGGAATTGTGACACTCGAAAATGGCCCGTAAAGTTTCGGGACTTTCGAGAAACGGCTTCCAGGGCCGGAAAAGCATTGTTCCATTCGATGTGATTTTAGAGGATTTCGTCGCTTTTAAACATCCAAGTTATTTACAGCCAACAAAGAAAATGCAAACAACATATTATATAAATTTTATTTGCAAATTTTTGTTACGATTTTGTCCAAACCTCTCTCTGAGTGTTCATGAATAGTGTAAAGAGCCCATATGATAATATGTTTATTGACTGAGTTTAGGTCGGGCCGGACAGGATATAATATGGTCCTCGGTTATGGCGCACGGACCTCTCTGTGCTCGGTCCGTACGCCATGACCTCCCCCCCGACCCTCCCAATCAGTCAATAAGTACATAGTCTCACTTTAAACTTATCGTTTTCTTAGACCGTTTACGTTAAGTTGGCTTGGTTTGGTTATTATACCGTAAAACACTTCTTGCAATATGCGAGCCCTTTCCTTTTGTCAGAACTGGCCTGCCAGACTCGTTAGTTTGCAAAGAAAATGCAACAACTAATTTAAAGGAGCACTTGCATGATAATCCCTCGCATTCTTCTGAAGCAATATTTATCATCCTCGACATGTGTACACTTAAAAAGGCGTTGTAGAGTTAGTCCTTCCAAATGCCCGGTCTGACCGGTCACTTCTGTCAAATGGAAAGAGTCCTACGTCTCGGGAAAGGGTGTTTATAACCACAGGTGAGTAGATGAATCATAGATCGTAAAAAGAGTGCCAGTCGTTTTACGATCCATGGATGAAGCAATCGGTCTTTTCCCTGATTTTTTTGTTTCAGTGTACCAGTGTCGTGCCTTTAAGGATAAAGGTGGTAGAAAAAGGAATAGGGGTAAAAGTAGAACCAAGATCCGCCAATTGGCAATGGAGACGATAAGTCCCAATTAGCTGTTAATTAACATCAAGTATAAAAGACCTATCGGTTGTACATTACTTTGTTGGTAAATCCCCAAAGTAGCTCATTGAAAGCGAGAGAAACGTGAAGGTAATCATTTGCTTGTCCAGTATAAAAATATGTAATTATAACTGCACGCCGGAGAAAAATCATGTGATTACTTATTAATAAAACTGTATAAATGAACATTTTCAAGGTAGCTGATCATGATTATGTAGAAGCAACGCGCGCGTTTCATTGACCAATCAAAATGTTTGGTTTCTTACCTCTTTTTCACTGAATTGCCTCAATTATGCACCTCACCTGAGAACTTCATTTCTCTTAGCTAATAAGAATGGAGCCATTTTTCCATTTATATTATTATTATTATAAAATAAGCGTGTAAACTGGCGGCAGTGTTATGCAAATTATTTTCGCAACTCAACCGTGACTTAGTACAAGAGCTGAATATCAATAACACGATCTGACAGCAACTGTCTATTTGCTGACAATTCAATAGAATCGTTACAGCAGTCAGATATGGATCAATTAGTACTAGTTTAAACATGAAGTACATCGAGTTGATCTTCCTCCGATACGACGTTCCAAATGACTTTCTTTAAACATGCCATATGTATTTTTATATCACCGCTAATTCGCTTTTGGTTAGAATAATCAGCGAACGGTAAAGGCATTTTATTATTTATTTTTATCATTATTATCTTTTTTTGGTAGCTCACCTTTTTTCGCCATCATCAGCGATATAGTAGCTTCTATAAAACCCTAAAAGGTCGTCTGTAAGGGGATATTCAAATCTAATGTAGATGTCATAGTGTCGTTGTGAAGTCAGCTGCTTGTTGACTTCAATCAAAAACATCTCCAGACGCTCACTTTGCATCGTCCGTATTACATGCAATTTGATGTCTTCTTTAATTTCCTCCTCCTCTTTTAAGTATTCATCCTCATAAATATCCTCAACTGCCACAGGTGTATCTCTACGCTTTTCAAAGACAGCTGTCTTTGTGACATCCATGTCTCTCAAATGTAAAATTATATTCCTTGTTGCCTTCATGCATTGCACTCTTATTTTAACAAATCCCTTCACGTAGAATACGTTCAAGTCAGTTTGCAATGTGATTTCATAATTTAACGGTATTAAAGTCCGAGGAAGCCGTAAATTATGCCAGGGAAAATTCCTTTCCGTGCCAGTTAACTTATCGTTAGACGTGGTCTCGTGAAGAGCATTGATCACCAGGAACACTGAACCAAATACAGCAACAAGTGAAAAAATGCAACGGAGTGAAGCGAAACCTCCAAACATCTTGTACTTGTATGCCATCGGTTAGCAAATGATGTGTTGCCCACCAGTTACAAGAAAAGACGCTGCTGCATCAAAGTAATCATTGCGTTTGACTGCAAGACTGAAAGTCAAAAAGATGGACATCTTGTATCCATAAACGACACTCCAAACTGAGACTGAATTCCTCAGAGCCTGTTTCGTGCCAGCGGCGATTGCATAATTGCAACGCTTGCATAAGGATTGATTAGTGTAATTGCAAAGGTGATTATTGAAAATTCTCTGCGCTGATTGGTTGCACTTGAAGTGATTATTTAACTATTAGACTCGTGGCCCTTAAGGGCGAAAGGTCTAATTGTTTTAGTGTCACCCAATAGCCCTTTTCGCGGTAAGTTTTTCTCATTTGCATTACAATGTAATCTAACGTGGATGCGAGGCAATTTCGGGTTAAAACTACAAAGTAGCCCGAAATTGCCTCACATACATGCTACATTATATTGTGCGTTATCCGCCTATCTGTTAGCATATGGAATTCCTTGGAATCTAATTTGAAACTTTGTAGCAACGAAATAATCTTTAAGAAGCGTTTAAGGAACAAACTGATAAGGGATTTTTTAGGAAGTGATTGATATCGTGATAAGTAGTTATGTAATTGATAGTGATGATTGGTTATTTTAATCTTGTAAATAATTTAAATAATTATGTAAATTATTATTTTATAATTATTATTGTTCTCCTGAAAAGCCCCTTTGGGGAGGTTCAATAAAGTATGTAATGCAAATGAGAAAAACTAACCTTGAAAAGGGCTATTAGTCAGACAGAAAAGGCAATAAGTTAGCAAATGCAAGTTGAAGAAATATTTATTTGGGAACAAAACCAAAGAAAGCGTCACGCTTTTCGCTACTCGAGGGCTATTACTAATAGTCCTCTAGTAGCGTAGCCAATTAAAATGCTGGATTTGCATTAGTCTACTAGTTGGGTGATACTAATACGCGATAATCACCTAAGCGCTTTTTCAAAATGGCCGCAAGCCTTAACTTTTAGCATTGACGTTTAGGGAGTGTGGACTCGATGGTACTCACTCACTCCTTTCAAATTAATCTATTTATTAAACTCCGATTATACATTTTTCCGGTAAACTTCCCAGGCTAAGTTTCACTGTTGTCCCAGAGTCGTTAACCGCCTATCTGCGTTATCCGCCTATATCCTATATTTCCTTATAAAACGCGGCGAGCCGTTTACATGAGGGCAAAAAATAGTTGGTTCGGCTAGAAGAGTGACCCGCCCAGCCAAGAGCCCATGAGTTACCCTTTCTCGACGATAGGGTCACCCTCCTAGCCTGAAATCGGTCAAGGCAAGACGATGAGAGAATGCGCGAGCGCTGACTTCCCAGTCTCCTGACGATTTTGACTAGGGCGAAAGAGTCAATTCGTTTCTTCATTATACGAATTTCTAGTTTCTAAAGAAACTGTGGTGCTGCGTCGGTGGGGGAGTGAAACAGTGAAATTTGGTTTTATTAGACGTGCTGATAAAGGTCCAATTACCACCCTAACCGATTTGGAAAGCTGACGTTTCGAGCAATAGCAACTCTGAAACGTCAGTTTTCCAATCGTTCACGATGGTAATTCGACCTTTATCAACACTTTTGATAAAACCAAATGTTTCTCATTTAAACACTCGCTTAAGTTGACTAGGCTGGGAGAGTGACCTTCTTACCCAGGAGAACTTTTCTCTACAAAAACAGGGCCTAAGGGCAGCATTTTGGGATCAAAATTTCCCACCAATTCAAGGATTCGGGGAAATAACACAACATTTTGTTTTATTGCTCAATCTTTTCGTATAGAATGACATGGTTTAGCCTGAATTTTCCGACACCTTGCACCTCTCGAAACCGCCAGTTTTATTAATCGGTAAAGGATCGGCTCTATTGTATCCAAACTACGACTCAACGGATCCTGTTGTGCATTTATTTTATATCCAGTCTGTTAAACGTCAATTAATAGAATATTCAAGTGCTCTCCCAAACCCCTCTCACGGAAATAAACTGCGCCGCTGAGAATTCCGTGAAAGTTAGGTTTCCACTAGCGACACAACCAGCATGCACAGGTGTATTTAAATGTGCATGGTTATTGTGTCTGTTTTGTCCCAACAGAAGGTTCTAATGATCAAGACACTGCTGAGTTTATGCCGCTTGCGTCGCTGGTGAAACCCAGCCCTCAAAACCACTCCCTAAAAATTATTATTCTCTCTCTCTGATAGTGCGCGCGCAAATATTGTTGGACAGTAAGGCCCGCTAAATTTGAAATTTCAATCAAACGTTCTCTAGCGAGCTTTTCATTTTGTATATGTTAAATAAACTTGTACAACCGTTTGGATCTTGCATGCAACTATTTCAAAAGGCCTTTTTTTCGGATTTTGGCCCATATAAATCGTTGGTGGCAATTAAACCTTCCACTTCACTTCAACAAGTTTCCTTTCCCGCACGCCTGATTACCTCAGAGATATAATAAATACAAATAACATCTAGCGAAATTTGATTATTCCCTTACTAACTAGAGAAAGACTTTAATTTATACAAAATAAACCAGAATGAACATTCTGCTAAAACGTAAAAAAAATATATATTACTGGACATTTTGCATTAATTTTTCTCTCGTTGCGTGCAATCTTTTAGTAACTCGGTTTATGAAATTGAGACAATACAATATCTTCAAAGTTTCACTCTTCAATTAAACAGAAAGCTATCCAAACACCAGCTGCTTTTTTCCACGAATCAGTTTTTCTCCGATAATTCCTCCCTCAATGCTGTAAAAATTGGAATTTTTCTGTAGCCTCAAAGATGTTTAGGTTTGTTGTCAAACCATTATCCAATAAATTTAAACAACTTGAATAGTGTTGCCCATCTTCTTAGATAATTCATGTCTTGATTCCGTGTAAGTTGACTAAAGTACTTTAAAGAATCACAACCAAAACCGACCAAAATGTAAATCTACCAGAGTAAAGACTTTACTCTTAACTAAAGCATTCGTTCGAGAGATTACGATTATTCATGAAAGAACTATTTAAAATAGCACAGAGGGAAGAGGCGTTTGCATGGTTACCATTTAATTCAGCAGACAACAGCAAGTAAAACGCCTTATTCCACAATGGCCGCCGTATGATGTTTTTCATTTTTCATGCGATAAGATAAGATAAGATTCTCTTGAAAAATTACCCCAGAATTAAGGAAACAAGGGCCTATGTACTTAAATAAAAGCGAAATAATGTTAATTTGGCGGCCATTTTGGAACAGGATGTATGAAAAGAGTGTTTCTATATGGAGTGTTGAATATCAGATAGAGATTTCCATTTTATTTACAGCATTTGCGCGATCAAATAGGGAAACCAAACGAAAAACAAACAAAACCACTTACTGCAAAAGCTGTTAAGGATTTCTACAAATTTTCCAGGCCGGCTTGACCAAATAGACCATTTTACACTTGTACCTAAGTTACCTGGCCTACAAATGGAAGCAAGGCTGCCGGTGACCCTGTTTTGATACAAACCTTCGAGCTTTAAGGATAAAGGTGGTAGAAAAAGGAATAGGGGTAAAAGTAGAACCAAGATCCGCCAATTGGCAATGGAGACGATAAGTCCCAATTAGCTGTTAATTAACATCAAGTATAAAAGACCTATCGGTTGTACATTACTTTGTTCGTAAATCCCCAAAGTAGCTCATTGAAAGCGAGAGAAACGTGAAGGTAATCATTTGCTTGTCCAGTATAAAAATATGTAATTATAACTGCACGCCGGAGAAAAATCATGTGATTACTTATTAATAAAACTGTATAAATGAACATTTTCAAGGTAGCTGATCATGATTATGTAGAAGCAACGCGCGCGTTTCATTGACCAATCAAAATGTTTGGTTTCTTACCTCTTTTTCACTGAATTGCCTCAATTATGCACCTCACCTGAGAACTTCATTTCTCTTAGCTAATAAGAATGGAGCCATTTTTCCATTTATATTATTATTATTATAAAATAAGCGTGTAAACTGGCGGCAGTGTTATGCAAATTATTTTCGCAACTCAACCGTGACTTAGTACAAGAGCTGAATATCAATAACACGATCTGACAGCAACTGTCTATTTGCTGACAATTCAATAGAATCGTTACAGCAGTCAGATATGGATCAATTAGTACTAGTTTAAACATGAAGTACATCGAGTTGATCTTCCTCCGATACGACGTTCCAAATGACTTTCTTTAAACATGCCATATGTATTTTTATATCACCGCTAATTCGCTTTTGGTTAGAATAATCAGCGAACGGTAAAGGCATTTTATTATTTATTTTTATCATTATTATCTTTTTTTGGTAGCTCACCTTTTTTCGCCATCATCAGCGATATAGTAGCTTCTATAAAACCCTAAAAGGTCGTCTGTAAGGGGATATTCAAATCTAATGTAGATGTCATAGTGTCGTTGTGAAGTCAGCTGCTTGTTGACTTCAATCAAAAACATCTCCAGACGCTCACTTTGCATCGTCCGTATTACATGCAATTTGATGTCTTCTTTAATTTCCTCCTCCTCTTTTAAGTATTCATCCTCATAAATATCCTCAACTGCCACAGGTGTATCTCTACGCTTTTCAAAGACAGCTGTCTTTGTGACATCCATGTCTCTCAAATGTAAAATTATATTCCTTGTTGCCTTCATGCATTGCACTCTTATTTTAACAAATCCCTTCACGTAGAATACGTTCAAGTCAGTTTGCAATGTGATTTCATAATTTAACGGTATTAAAGTCCGAGGAAGCCGTAAATTATGCCAGGGAAAATTCCTTTCCGTGCCAGTTAACTTATCGTTAGACGTGGTCTCGTGAAGAGCATTGATCACCAGGAACACTGAACCAAATACAGCAACAAGTGAAAAAATGCAACGGAGTGAAGCGAAACCTCCAAACATCTTGTACTTGTATGCCATCGGTTAGCAAATGATGTGTTGCCCACCAGTTACAAGAAAAGACGCTGCTGCATCAAAGTAATCATTGCGTTTGACTGCAAGACTGAAAGTCAAAAAGATGGACATCTTGTATCCATAAACGACACTCCAAACTGAGACTGAATTCCTCAGAGCCTGTTTCGTGCCAGCGGCGATTGCATAATTGCAACGCTTGCATAAGGATTGATTAGTGTAATTGCAAAGGTGATTATTGAAAATTCTCTGCGCTGATTGGTTGCACTTGAAGTGATTATTTAACTATTAGACTCGTGGCCCTTAAGGGCGAAAGGTCTAATTGTTTTAGTGTCACCCAATAGCCCTTTTCGCGGTAAGTTTTTCTCATTTGCATTACAATGTAATCTAACGTGGATGCGAGGCAATTTCGGGTTAAAACTACAAAGTAGCCCGAAATTGCCTCACATACATGCTACATTATATTGTGCGTTATCCGCCTATCTGTTAGCATATGGAATTCCTTGGAATCTAATTTGAAACTTTGTAGCAACGAAATAATCTTTAAGAAGCGTTTAAGGAACAAACTGATAAGGGATTTTTTAGGAAGTGATTGATATCGTGATAAGTAGTTATGTAATTGATAGTGATGATTGGTTATTTTAATCTTGTAAATAATTTAAATAATTATGTAAATTATTATTTTATAATTATTATTGTTCTCCTGAAAAGCCCCTTTGGGGAGGTTCAATAAAGTATGTAATGCAAATGAGAAAAACTAACCTTGAAAAGGGCTATTAGTCAGACAGAAAAGGCAATAAGTTAGCAAATGCAAGTTGAAGAAATATTTATTTGGGAACAAAACCAAAGAAAGCGTCACGCTTTTCGCTACTCGAGGGCTATTACTAATAGTCCTCTAGTAGCGTAGCCAATTAAAATGCTGGATTTGCATTAGTCTACTAGTTGGGTGATACTAATACGCGATAATCACCTAAGCGCTTTTTCAAAATGGCCGCAAGCCTTAACTTTTAGCATTGACGTTTAGGGAGTGTGGACTCGATGGTACTCACTCACTCCTTTCAAATTAATCTATTTATTAAACTCCGATTATACATTTTTCCGGTAAACTTCCCAGGCTAAGTTTCACTGTTGTCCCAGAGTCGTTAACCGCCTATCTGCGTTATCCGCCTATATCCTATATTTCCTTATAAAACGCGGCGAGCCGTTTACATGAGGGCAAAAAATAGTTGGTTCGGCTAGAAGAGTGACCCGCCCAGCCAAGAGCCCATGAGTTACCCTTTCTCGACGATAGGGTCACCCTCCTAGCCTGAAATCGGTCAAGGCAAGACGATGAGAGAATGCGCGAGCGCTGACTTCCCAGTCTCCTGACGATTTTGACTAGGGCGAAAGAGTCAATTCGTTTCTTCATTATACGAATTTCTAGTTTCTAAAGAAACTGTGGTGCTGCGTCGGTGGGGGAGTGAAACAGTGAAATTTGGTTTTATTAGACGTGCTGATAAAGGTCCAATTACCACCCTAACCGATTTGGAAAGCTGACGTTTCGAGCAATAGCAACTCTGAAACGTCAGTTTTCCAATCGTTCACGATGGTAATTCGACCTTTATCAACACTTTTGATAAAACCAAATGTTTCTCATTTAAACACTCGCTTAAGTTGACTAGGCTGGGAGAGTGACCTTCTTACCCAGGAGAACTTTTCTCTACAAAAACAGGGCCTAAGGGCAGCATTTTGGGATCAAAATTTCCCACCAATTCAAGGATTCGGGGAAATAACACAACATTTTGTTTTATTGCTCAATCTTTTCGTATAGAATGACATGGTTTAGCCTGAATTTTCCGACACCTTGCACCTCTCGAAACCGCCAGTTTTATTAATCGGTAAAGGATCGGCTCTATTGTATCCAAACTACGACTCAACGGATCCTGTTGTGCATTTATTTTATATCCAGTCTGTTAAACGTCAATTAATAGAATATTCAAGTGCTCTCCCAAACCCCTCTCACGGAAATAAACTGCGCCGCTGAGAATTCCGTGAAAGTTAGGTTTCCACTAGCGACACAACCAGCATGCACAGGTGTATTTAAATGTGCATGGTTATTGTGTCTGTTTTGTCCCAACAGAAGGTTCTAATGATCAAGACACTGCTGAGTTTATGCCGCTTGCGTCGCTGGTGAAACCCAGCCCTCAAAACCACTCCCTAAAAATTATTATTCTCTCTCTCTGATAGTGCGCGCGCAAATATTGTTGGACAGTAAGGCCCGCTAAATTTGAAATTTCAATCAAACGTTCTCTAGCGAGCTTTTCATTTTGTATATGTTAAATAAACTTGTACAACCGTTTGGATCTTGCATGCAACTATTTCAAAAGGCCTTTTTTTCGGATTTTGGCCCATATAAATCGTTGGTGGCAATTAAACCTTCCACTTCACTTCAACAAGTTTCCTTTCCCGCACGCCTGATTACCTCAGAGATATAATAAATACAAATAACATCTAGCGAAATTTGATTATTCCCTTACTAACTAGAGAAAGACTTTAATTTATACAAAATAAACCAGAATGAACATTCTGCTAAAACGTAAAAAAAATATATATTACTGGACATTTTGCATTAATTTTTCTCTCGTTGCGTGCAATCTTTTAGTAACTCGGTTTATGAAATTGAGACAATACAATATCTTCAAAGTTTCACTCTTCAATTAAACAGAAAGCTATCCAAACACCAGCTGCTTTTTTCCACGAATCAGTTTTTCTCCGATAATTCCTCCCTCAATGCTGTAAAAATTGGAATTTTTCTGTAGCCTCAAAGATGTTTAGGTTTGTTGTCAAACCATTATCCAATAAATTTAAACAACTTGAATAGTGTTGCCCATCTTCTTAGATAATTCATGTCTTGATTCCGTGTAAGTTGACTAAAGTACTTTAAAGAATCACAACCAAAACCGACCAAAATGTAAATCTACCAGAGTAAAGACTTTACTCTTAACTAAAGCATTCGTTCGAGAGATTACGATTATTCATGAAAGAACTATTTAAAATAGCACAGAGGGAAGAGGCGTTTGCATGGTTACCATTTAATTCAGCAGACAACAGCAAGTAAAACGCCTTATTCCACAATGGCCGCCGTATGATGTTTTTCATTTTTCATGCGATAAGATAAGATAAGATTCTCTTGAAAAATTACCCCAGAATTAAGGAAACAAGGGCCTATGTACTTAAATAAAAGCGAAATAATGTTAATTTGGCGGCCATTTTGGAACAGGATGTATGAAAAGAGTGTTTCTATATGGAGTGTTGAATATCAGATAGAGATTTCCATTTTATTTACAGCATTTGCGCGATCAAATAGGGAAACCAAACGAAAAACAAACAAAACCACTTACTGCAAAAGCTGTTAAGGATTTCTACAAATTTTCCAGGCCGGCTTGACCAAATAGACCATTTTACACTTGTACCTAAGTTACCTGGCCTACAAATGGAAGCAAGGCTGCCGGTGACCCTGTTTTGATACAAACATTCGAGCTTTTGTATGCTTTTGTAATGTTAATACGGACTAATTAGAATTACAACAACACAATTTACATGATAAAAGCAGTGGGGGCTGTATCAATGCAAGGTCACCGGCAGCCTCGCAGCCATTCATAGGCTTGGTCGCTGAGCAAAGAACTGTAAAATGGCCTATTGACCAACAGTTAAAGGGGCTATGTCACGCAAAATGACGTATTTACATGACACCTAAAATGCCCAAAAATTAGAATGAAACATCGCGATGACCTGCACTTAAATCTGCTGAAAAGCATAAAAGAAATACAACAAAAGGAAAGAGAAGCATAGATGGGCACAAATGGACACGACTGAAAAAGTTGGCCCGACGTTTTTCAAGTTCAAGGCAAATCGCCTGGGTGAGGGTCGTTTTTGCTCAGAATCATCTTGTTTATGGTGTTACGATAATTTTACCAGTAAAGGAATTCCGCATTAACTTTTTCGAGTTTTAAACTCGTGATTAACTAAAGATTTCCCCTAAACACCCTAAAATAGCGTGACATATCCCATTTAAGTTAGAAGTAATCAAGACGACAAGCAAAACAAAGAAAATTATTTGGAAACCAAGCAAACGATATGCAGCAGGAAAGAAACCAAACACGCATAGCTCGATTGGAACTTTCTAGTCACGGTTATCAAGGTCGACCATATTTTTCCCTCATACTCGACATATTGTCATAACACGGCCGGCGCTTTACATGAGCGTCTTTGTTGCTGAGAAATCGCTCAATCCAGGACAAAACCTTTGGCTGATGTTGCGCAATCCACTTGATATTGGCATTTATACTCTCCAGACTTTGTTGCACAGCCCGATCACCTGAACCGCGATCTACTTTATCAAAAAAGGTTTTAACCTACGAAAAGAGAATCCCAAAATTAGTATCTCGACTAAGTTAACCTTTGGAATGATATCGATTGACTTTTCACCCAAATGGAAGCTTGCATGGTCACACCGCAAATTGCTTTGCATTAAGTTTCAGACTGAAAGAAGATTGACGATGAAAAGAAGTTTGTGACATTATCTCAGTAGTAACCCTAGACACCTTTCTTACTGAGTGGTTGGTCAACGGAATGCAAGTTTAACGATGCGTTAAAAATGGAGAAAAATTGGAGAAGAAAACCACAAAATGTGTTTGCTGTAAAGATAAAGATTTTTTTCTGAAGAAAAAAAATTGCGGCTGGATGCATTTAAAAATCAAACTGAAAAAACTTTGAAAAACTCATAGCACGACTACTATAGATGAACTAGGGAAAGCGAAAAAAAGCTAATAGCATAAAATAGAGAGCACGGAGTTTTCTCTTAGTTTCATTTAAATCGATAACGATTTCTTATCTCTTCGAGGCGTTTGGACGAAGACTCGCAAACGTGAAAGCCATGACAATTTTCACTCACAAATTAAACTATAAAATATAAACACGGAAAAAGTCAAAAACAAGTCGCCTTGACTACTAATTGTAACATTCTATAAAAATAATAAGTTTTGTTGTTGTTGTTGTTATCGTTAAGGAGTATTCCAATTCTAATAATTACAAAACAGTCACGATGCAAATCAGATTTGCCTTTAAGCTCTCGCAAAAGTACGCTGAAATATGTTGATGCAAGCTTACGTCGTTTCGCTTTTCCTCTGTGTTGAAGTGAGCTGTAGTGGATGTGATCAAGCGGCTGAAATCAAAAGAACCTTTGCCGTACCTACACAATTAAAAGACAAACAACTATTATCATATCAAGCCAAAAAAAATAAAGAGTGAGAAAGGATGAAGGGGATAAGGCCGCGTTTTGTGAACTTCAAAAAAGTCATTTTTGGAAACGGAAGACAATTTCCCATAAACTTCACAACTAAAATGACGTCATGTAGACATTGGCGAGCCATAACATAACTCAAATGATACTAAAAAGTAGAGGTTGCTATATTAATTATTTCACCCGCGAGCTGTAAAAGAAGACACGGCTCTTCTCAAACTGATATCCAATGAAACTACAGGTCAAGAAACGCCCGAGTTAGTTCAAAAACTGTTCAAGACACTTGAATTTAAATGAACCTTTATCCTAATAAACCTTCGGAAAAAAACAAAAATATAAGCTACCCAGAAATTTTATCTAATAAGTTGTTTGCCTTTACTTTTGTGGCTTTAAATAACTTGTAAGTTTAAAAGCGACAAAATCCTCTAAAATCGCATGGCACGGAGTAGAACCGTGTTCCTACCAGGGCCACACTTTTTTCCCGGTCCTTCTCGCGCCAATGCGTACGGCTCTCATATGGCGTCCTCTAAATAGTTTTGCAATGAAAACGCGCGCGGGGCCGTACGGGCTATATGATCACTTATTTCGGATGAAATAGATGTTCCGAGTAATGTTTCGGATCACAGCGTTTGATTCCGAATCTAGGACTTCACTTTCCACCGAGGAAGAAATGCCACCGCGCAGATGTTTGTGCGATGAAAACTATAGGGGAAGTAAATCCCGCAAATGAGAACAAGGCACACTGGGATTTTCAGTTGGTAAACAAAAGCTAAACAAATATCTCGCAAGAAATTCAAAACACTGGTCACAGGCTTACCTTGTAAATAATTCGTTATAGTTTTCCTTTACAAACTCCCAGGCCATAACACGACCTTCGGGATTTAGAGCAACCGAGTCAATAACGGAAACTGAATCCTGGGAACGAACTTTGTCATCTTGAAGAGAGTAAGTTAACAGCCTACAGGACAGTTTCAAAAGAAGACACAAAAGTGAAACCTTACATTTTAAAATAAACAGACTTTACGCAGCTAACAGTCACAGATACTGGACGCCATTAACATCCAATTAGCTCTGTTCTTGCATCAATAAAACAGACGCAGTGCAAACGCAGAGAGAGTAGAAGATTAAGTTCCAAATACAATGAAAGTCTGCGCCCAAATACAGAAGGCGCGCCGGACGAACACTCGTGAACCAACCAAAGGTGTGCATGCTGCTTTTGCGAACGACAGCCCCACTCGGTTATACCTTGATGGTGGTCATATCTCTATTTTAGCAAGCACAAGTGTCAAGCAACCAACACCACCCAGAGAGAATTAGGCGACAACTGTGACTTTCGATCCGCACTTTACCTTTTCAGAATATCTTGGTTTCGGCTGCAGGTGAGAGCATACATCAACTTCCTCTTCTCAGAAGGAACTGACTCAGTTTGGTATCTGTGGAATACTTCGTTCCAAGTTTGATCATCGGCATCCTTGATACCAATGGAGTAAATAGCGTTGCGTAAATTGGGAGCGATCCTAAAATTAACGAATGAACAATGCGAGTCAGCAGACAAATTTTACCGGGGAAGGTTTAACAACAACACAAGCTAGTTGGTGATGGAAATTCCTTAACCCTCACTTCATACATCTTGAATTAAGGTTGCACCAATGAGATCATTACCAGTCATATATGAATTATAGAATTTCAACTCTAGCTTTTGAAATTTTTACAGCTGAACCTCCCTTCTTTAACTGTAAATTTCAAGGAAAGGAAAGGAAAGGAAAGGAAACGGGAACTTTATTTAAGTGTCTAGTCGTTCTAGCGCTGGAGCACTAATTGGGGACACTGTAAACTGAAATTAACAATTAACTCAAATCAAGTCAACTGTTGGTTTTTGAGGAAAGGGGAAACCGGAGTACCCGGAGAAAACCTCTCGGTGCAGAGTAGAGAACCAACAAACTCAACCCA
The DNA here is from genome assembly GCF_036669925.1 of Montipora capricornis. Taxonomy (NCBI): domain Eukaryota; kingdom Metazoa; phylum Cnidaria; class Anthozoa; order Scleractinia; family Acroporidae; genus Montipora; species Montipora capricornis. Next base: position 3,952,930 of record NC_090885.1, read on the forward strand.
CATATGACGCCGAGTCTGGGAATCAAACCTGGGCCACATTGGTGGGAGGCGAGTGCTCTCACCACTGCGCCATCCCTGCACCCTGAGACCCCAAACTAATGGAACAAACCAGTTGAATGATACTTACGACTGATTTTGTTTAAGCCAGGCATTAAATAAAGCCAAGGCTTGAGATTTGAACCCTTGTTGCTCATCAACAGGAACAACGTCTTCATACTCAGCTGCTAAAACCATCACACTCGCTCGAAGGTAGCTGCCAAGAAATGGATTGGACAATCAAAATTTTCAACCATAAGTTCGGGAGATGATTAATGTATCCTCTTAAAAATTGAGCATTTACAACTCTTTGGTGAACGTAATAACTACAGAAGCTACAACTGATCAAAACAGAAGCCAAGGCAAATGAAAAACAATCAGCTTGAAGGATATCATGGCAAATTATTGTTAAGGCACCTCGGCTTCACTTGCTTCACTGTTCGTGAAGCCTGAGAGTAGAGGGGGTACCCCCGGTGTTGTTGTCCTCCTTTCACATACATGAGTGGGTTGGGTGGGTGAGATCAAATGTGACCTGATAGCGGCTGCCAGAGGCGCCTTTACAAGCTGACGTCCGATCTCACCGTAGAGAAAAAGAATTGTAAACCACCATGAGATTGCCGATATGTGCCGTATATAAATCCTTAACCATAACCGTAACCATAATTGATTACTGAAGTGAAAATGATCTTCCTCCCATCACCTGGGATTATATATGTACATATAAAGCCCGTTGAGATTACCTTCACGTTTTCATTCATTGATGCTGATTTACTTGTTTGTTTGCTTGTAATTAATTAAATTACTAACAATAATTACCGCCTCAAATGTCCATCAGACGTATTTTCCTTCCAGCCCAATTCATCGGAAAGGGTATTAATTAGGTAATAAATGTATTTCTGAAACAGAATTCAAGCATAAAAAGATGAAAATTAGATTTGACACTGGAAAAGCCACTCCAAACAGGGCCAGGTTCGTAACACTAAAATCTCCATGGAATGTAACCGGAAAGGAGGGATCTTCATCTCACGTAATAGTATCATCAGCTAAAGAAGTCTTTAATGGACATTACTGGCAAAGGTAACAAGTGAGAAAACTATCAAGTAGACCGCCCAGATCAACCAGAGATAGGCGTAATATCTTTTCCAAATTCAGAACTTACAAAGCTCACCTCTAGCTAATTTGTGTAAATCTCGTTTTCACAGCTGCTTTGCTTTTTTTTTTTTAACCAAACAAAGTCTGGGCTTCCCGTGTATTATCACTAAAACTCATCCGAATAGGCAACTTTCACGAGAGCGTCATTTGACAACAACTACCAGAATTCAGTTTGTTTTTCTTTTCTTATTTAAATGTTGTATTCCCAGCGGGGTAAAAATAACAATAGCTCTATTTAGCAAGAGACAAGCAAAACTTAAAGGATTCTGGCACTTGTACTCAAATGGCGTCATCATGCAAATGCCTTATTCAAGGCTAAACACCTTACCTTGTACGAAGTGTAAGAATCAGTTTTTTTCACGGAATCAAGGGTAGAGAATTGAGTTGCAAAATATGCAAAACTACTAAGCGCTGACATCCACGGAACATATTCCTTTTCATTTTTCAGATATGGAGTAATATCCATAGCTTGATCATCATGCAACCAGCCAGCCCTGAAACATACGAATTAAAATAAATTTTTGAAAGTTGCAATAATTTCTGTCGGCATAAATTTGCCTACTATGTATAAAATTTGCAACTTGTACCGAAATTGTTCCATTCCTAGAAACTAACAATAGCTCTCCTCAATTCATGGGCTGTCGGAACAGGACCTTTACGCCTTAATCTCTTCAGTTGGATCATATTATTATAGGATGAATTCCCATTATACGTGCCTCAGGCTATGTGTAGAATCGGGTCAGTAAAAAGGGTTCTAAACACTCACCGAGCAAGATTTAGTGCATCGTCTATGAGTCCTGCACGATCTGCTGCAGATAAGGCCTAAACAAATTCAAGAACAAGCCGTAACATTAACGTGGTCAATGAATTTAAAACTGTGTTTCAATTCAACCATGATCCTGAAAAAGTCTGTAAAGATAAGATAATAATTTGTTTCTAGAATATGCCCTTCACATTTTAACAAATGACAGCCATGATTGTTTTTACGTACCTACTGGAGAATATTATCAAGTGTATTGGCAAGACCCCTTTAAAGGTTAAATTCTTAAGTGTCCTCGCATAAACTCTCTGGTAATTCTTGAATGGGGTGCTTTGTTTCAAACTCACAGCTGATAAAGTTTATCCAGTCTCTATGACTGAATAAACAACCATATGGATCTCCAATGTTCGGCATAAACATGTCACACAACTTTCTAGATCAAGAATAAGAAGCAAGACCAAGGAATTTTTCTGGGCTTCCCTCTCGCTACAAAGTCGCTTGCGTACGCGTAGCCGTACCCAGCCCCCCGAGTGTACATGTTACTTATTATCTACTAAATACTTGTTCTATAGTAGTCCATAATTGGTTATAATTCTCTAATTACACATAAATTTCGAGGGAAAATAAAAGCTTTGGTTTCAAAGCGCGTTCAAGTGCGAACTGAAGATATCTCTTAAATTGCTGAAACTGAGTTTCACAGGGAAGACTGCAACTAACCTCGCTTTCAAACATAGGTTTTTCGTCTAATTAGCAATCAACGTGATTAAAAGTTAATCAACCAAACACATTTTTAATTACCTCATGATGCGTATCAAGTTGATGTCCTAATTTGCACCAGTTAAGAGCATCATAATTGATACGATAGTAACCAGTCTGTCCAGAGTTCATCTTGATCCAAGAAGCGTGACTAGTGCCGTACGGTAATTCAACTAAGACAACAATCAGAAAATAAACAAACGAGTTTTACTTTCCTACAATTGCTAACAAACGTTTTTTTTCTTCCCTGAAGGAGTACGTAGGGTTTGTCTTCCTTTTGATCACCACCAATCTCAGTGAAAGACTGTATTTGGTTTACACTGTGACGTCGTCTCCATCCGGCAGATCAATACAAAATATGTCCCCCTTTCTATACCCTTCTATGATGCTTGTTTCTGTTTCCAGAAATTGTCGTTGCTTCTCTGCCTTTAATTTGCGCCGTTATAGAAGGCCCCTAGAACTCTTTTAAAACTCAATCCTTTTTTAACTTTTCGTTACATGAAATAAAGTGGATGCTAATCGCCACACTGGTCAGTTTTAGTTTATCACAAACCATTTACTTTTCAGTGTCATAGAAATCCGTAAACTAGCTTTAGCATAGCACAAACAATCAAATTAACCCTTACATTGTCCTTTTTGCACCTCCATTATTACTGTGTGTCTACCGTTATGGTCCTGTGTGACATATGTCAGAGGGATTATCCAGGAAGATCTATCAAAAAAAAAAAAAGAACAAAATGACCAAACTTAACGAGTTAAAGTTCTTTTAAACCTACTAAATTTAACAATAATAATAATAATAATATTATTATTATTATTATTATTATTATTTTAATAATAAAGACTATTGCTTGGTAATAAAGTCTAAAATATTTACAAATGCACTAAAATTTATCCCATCATAATTTGTTTTCCTTCATACTCTCATTTACGAAATGATAAAAATTGCTAATCTAAAAACACTTATAACTAATAATCTTATAAGAAATATTATATTATGAAAACAATATATATTAACAAAAAATATCTTAAAATGTTCTTTAAAACAAACTCTACTCTCCAAATCCCGCTTGTTCTTTTTCAATCTCAAAGTCACATTGTTCAAAGGGACATGCCTAGGGGTGCGTGGACCTCTTAGGCAAAGTAAGGCGGACCTTAGTAGAGCGAAGGACACTTTCGAACGTATCCATGAAATTGTTGTGCTGTACTCCTCTCCTTTCTTAATAGATATGAGTTTTGCTAATCTACTGTATAGCGTTTGCATTCGTCCGCCATGCCTCCGGTAATAGTAAAGACTAAAGGTGTGAAAGTCCCTTGCTCAACTTCCAAAACTCTGTTCGCGTACAACCTCTTCTTGTCATATTCATGTGCGCGATAAATCTGCCGAATGGTGAGATCTTTGTAAGACTCTGCGTTTGGGTGACAAACCCTCACGTCGAAAAAGGCAGAGCCTTGCCTATCCCAAAAGCCACGAGCATGAACATCCAATCGGGCATCCGGTGCTTCATTCGTACCCCTCGTCATCACTTCTCCCGTTATCTCCTGGTGAACGGGTTCCACTTGTACATCGTGGCAAACAATGTTTAGCATGTCAGCCTCAAGATCACGCAGCTCGTTACGCCTGTGGATGATGAATCCTCCTCGTCTACGCACCACGGTATGATCCACCGTAAATGTCTTTCCACAAATGCCAGTGGAGGGCGTGTCCGCTATGTACCAATCATAGCGGAGATGAACGGCATCCCTGAAATCTCTCTTGTTTAAAGTAAAGTTCATACCCTTTAACGGGATAACTGTTAGCCAGCTAGACGCTCCTTTTTCTGTAGCAAGGCCAGCCGCTCTCTTGGTGTTATCAGAGATTGCGCTCTTTACTTCCTCTAGCCTTTCTCTAAGACGATTATCATTCTCCCTTCGGTTGCACTGCTGCAGTTTCCGAATTTCATCGTTTTCCGGGAGCTCGTGTGCCTGAGCCTCTATCTGCTTTACCAGAGGTTCTGTTACCCTGATTGACACTTCATACTCCTTGGTCGCATTTCGGCATGGGTTTGCGAGACCCAGTCCCCCTAGCCTCACCGGAAGTGCTAGCAGTTCGCGCTCAGCGGGTGTGCAAGTGTGCCCTGTCATGGCGGGTACAGGGGTATCACCTATTGCGCGCTTTAGCGGCTCCTACAGTTCTTCGATGTCGGGCAGTGTTCTGAGATAATATGTCCAGCGGTGCTTCAATCCAAAAGTGAAAGCTGCATATGAGGCTTGTGGATTAACTGCAGCGAATTCTGCAAGCTTCACCACTTGCTTGACCCAGTCCTCTACCTTCCCTTTCACGTACTCCTCCAGGTGAGTTCTAGAGCCTAGCACGGCGCCCAGATGTTTTTGGCCTTGAGTCGATATGTTTATCGCCGTGTCACCGAATACTTCCCTCGCTTCGTTTTCCTTTTCCGGTTTAGCATCAGGTATCTTCATTTGCACGATGCCTTACCTCCCGATTTTCCCGTCGAAATTCGAAAATATCAGACATCTGAGAAATTTATATTTTCAATTTCAGCAAAACAAAACATATGGTCAATTGATTATGATTTTTTTGCCATAAGAGATCTCGACGTGACAAAAGTATACACATCGCGTCGGCAAGTGTCAGAGAGCAAGTTGCTTTTGATGACAAGTGATGAGATTTCTACAAAATGTTTCGAAATTCGAAAATATCAGACATCTTACTGGAATATCAACATGAAACCTCATTGGAGAGGTTTCATGGGCATTTTGACTCCAAAGGCTGTTTTTCCGCTCAAATTCTACTGACTTCCCCAACAGGTTTGCCAATCAAATTATCATTCGGTTGTCGAAATCTTGCCGTAAATTCTCTAAAATTTCTCTTTTCATAAGGAAAATTAAGAAAGGATAAGGCAACAATTAGAATGCAAACAGAATAACCGTAAAATGGACATCAATTGTTAAAACTGTTAAATATCGCACGCACGCACGCACGCACGCACTCACTAACAATACTGTAATTTACATATCCCCTGCTGAGGGAGCATGAACAGCCCACCTAAAACAAAAATAACGGAATCCTCCAACGGGGCCCATGAACGCAAAAGGCAAGTCACATAACAGTTGAAACTATTTACAAAGGAAAAAATTGGGTAGGGGTGTGCGGCCCGCTTCCCAAAACGCTTGCCCTATTTATGACCAAAATCTGCGATTTTTCCCTACCCTATTTATGACCTGACCAAAAATTTGATACCCAATTTATGACCTGACCCTGGTGCATTATTTATGACCAAAACGGCTGAAAAAACCCTACCCTCTGGGGCCGCACATACCTATATATAAGGGAGTACCCCCCCCCCCCCCCCCGGGGAGGATCGTGAACATTGAAGGGCTGTGAGACGGGGCCTACGATTTATCGCCCTTATCCGAGAAGACTAGAGAGTCCAACCATTTGCAGATGTCATTGTTACAAAGGCAGCACTTTCTCCTCAGTTATTGAAAGACCCTGAGTGTTGGTGCGGCCGGAGTTGAACTCATGACCTCCCGCATGACCAACTGAGCCACTGGTGCGCTTAATCTATGACCCTGTCAGACCAACAGCTCAGCAACAAATTAGATGATCGCAGGGTTCTCGAGGGTTTGTAAACTTCAAGAGAATCCTTGATAGAACTACCAGCCAATCCATGTAAGGCCTTGAAGGTTACTTATATTTTGAAGTGACGTTTCGTTGCCGTAGCCGTCGTGGATTCTTAAACTCTCTATTATCTTTACAAACATTTTGCAACAACTCGATAATTTGAATGACTTTCAGAGTACTTATCAGTCATAAATGACTACTTGAGACCTAATCAGCCCCAAGATTTAGTGACTCCATAGCCTTTTGGATTAACCCTCATCATTTTGTTTATACAGGAACTTCTCCTTTGTATTCATATAAAATTATATTTAAAAAAAGGGTTGATGACTTACGTATCATGTGATTTAGATTGGCTGTCAGGATGAATAAGAAAATGATGTTGTTCCACGTGAACGAGGCTGGGGTTCACAAAATCTCTTTTTACTGTGACAACAGGAAAACCCATCTGATTGGTCCATGTGGTCATCATTTGTTTCACGTTAATTCCCTGGTATCAAAAAAGAGGAAGTTACATAATGCCCTTTCCAGACCCTGAAAAGTTCTTACTTTACTGAGCTAATTTAAGTGACAAAAGAAAGCTGTTAACAATGAAACTATTCTCAACCTAATCTCCATAAAATTTAAATCTATCACACAATGCAACACAGTACATACTTAATTGACCACTCCCCATAAGGGCTTTTCAAGGCAAATGAAACACAATCACGACAGAACAGAACATTCAACAACAACTGTTAAGAATCCCAACTGGCCGAAGGAAAACCAATTGGCTTATTACAAGTGCCGCTGAGAAGTTGAACCAGGGACTACCAGGATCTAATTCAATCAGTGGTCAGAAGGTGTCTTGAACCCCAGATCCCCGGAAAGCTCCCTAACCACTGGGCCACATTGCCTTCTCCTCCTCTGCATCCAACTCACAACATGACAAAGAGAGTTTGACAAGAAGCCAAGAAATGTTATCGAAACATTTTATACATGTATAATACAGTAGTAATGTGAAATAAACAATCATGGTACCAAATTTATAAAGTGCAGTCATAAAATAAATTTATAATATGTCTGAAGTACAGGCCAAAGATGAAAGGGAGAACAGCCAGGACATTTCCAGATGAGCGCGAGGACCACTTCTCCCTTTTACAGTGCAGTCACCAAGAAAGCTGAGCATCCCAGCATCCATACAAAGTTTGGTCATATATATTATACCTGCTTTCCTGCAGCTTGTGTTAGGGAATCCCACAGATCGTTTGTTTCAGCATTGCTAAAGCTGTATTGCTTGAGGTACTGCTGCAATCCTTTGAAGAAAACATCTGTGCCAAGAACATCCTCTAACATCCTGATTATGGATGCACCCTTTAAAATAGAGCACTCCATCTTACCAACAATACAATGTCATGTAGAAACGTTTCTTTTTTTTCTTATGATGTAAGATATTATGCAAAGTTTGGATGCATAACAGTACATTAAGCAATTACATGTACAGTACCTCCAGGGCTGATTATAATATAAAAATAATCAATGTCACAGAACTAAAAAACAAACAAAAGGTGGAAAATACTAGCAAGGGCATTTTTTAGATAACATTCAACAGACTAATTCAGTATTCTCTACTTGGACTCGATATAAAACCATTGAACTGAGACTACATTGGCCTCTATTATGTACAGGTGATTACATGATTGATATAATTATTTTTAACACTGACAAACAACATTTAAAATCTTTGAAAAAATTGCAAAGGATGATTTTGTCCAGATTGCTTGGTTTGCTACGTACCTATTTTGGCAATGAATTGCCTCTTTTCTGCATTGAAATACTTTTCTTCTGCATTGTGATATCTGAAAACTGTTTTTCTCTTAGCCAATCAGAATGGAGGTATTAATGGCTAAACTATGTAGTTTAGCCATATGTTGATTACTTACAAGTAATTGGTCAGTCTTTTCACAGTGTTGACAATATACAATGTAATGTAACTTGCTGATCTTTGAGAAGTCACACAACAATAGAAAATGTAATACCATTTTAGTTATCAAGAACTTACATGTATTATTACCTGTGAACCTTTTTAAAGTAGTTTGATTTGCAAATATTTTCCAACCATTAATTATAATAACAAAACTTACAATATTTACTATTTTATTTGCAACTTGTTGTGGATGATTATTGCCAACCCATTCAACATTATAATCAGGCTTATCGAAACACAAAACCAACGGAAACCCTTTCCAACTCAACCACAGAGTTTTAATTACCAAGGGTTTACCTCAGTTGATTTCCTGTGGAAACTTTAGAGCCCAGCCATATATTTCCCTCGTCAGAAAATCAGCCTACCACAGGAATACCGAGGGAGAGTCACAACAGGGTGATGTGGCAATGTTGAGGTAAAGGGGTCAATACTTTTAGTCAGTACTGACTATGTAGGCCTCATCCACTATCTTTGCATCCACCGTGTGCTCATAGAGTTAGGACAATGTGCGAGCCAGCAAGGCATGCAAGCCATGTGAACCATGACTGCAAGACATGCAAGCCATGGCTGCGAGTCATGTGAGCCAACATGGCGAGCCATGCGAGTCAACATGCGAGTCACACAGTTACTGAAAGCTAACCGTTTTAAAATGGGTGCTTAGACTTAAATAACTGTTTATCAGCGCTATCAGCGCTATTTGAAATGCGCTTAAATGCGAAATTCGCTTTAATGCGAAATTCGCATGGCTCACAGATTAAATGCAAAATTTGCATGGCTCACAGATTGTCCCGCCCCCCCCCCCCCCTAAAAAAAAACTGTTAATAAGTATGTGGAGTCAGGCCTACCTTATCATAAGAGATTGAATCAAACAAAGAATTGATTTGTTCTGGATCCTTCACTTCTGCCATGATTGGATGAGAGTTACTGAGTTGATCAAGAGCCATTGACTTTTGAAACTTGTCAAGATAAAATTGATCCATCATTTTCCATTCTGGATTTGTAGAATTCACACCAATACTTTCCATGAAACTGGCAAATCCTTCATTGAGCCAAAGATCATTCCACCATTTCATGGTCACCAAGTTACCAAACCACTGTAAAATTGAGGTCGCAAACAGAGACAAGTTGGTTCGTTTTTTAATGAAGTAGCACAATAATATCTTATACCCAACACTTTCCATAGAAGAAACTATAATTTTAATCTACCATTTATTCGAAAATGATATTGTAGACAGCAAGTCTGCAAATTAACATTTAAAAAGGTTTGGAAGAGATCATCAAAATTTTAATTGTCTTTAATTGTCTTTTATTCCCGTTTTCATTTCCCATTGGGCTTTAAATTTTCTTTCCCTTAATAATTTCTTTCCATTTATTCCTGGATTGCCTTGCAAACATAGTATAAGCTTTTTTTTTTAATCATTGCACTTCTTTTTCCCAAAGGATTTTCAGAAACAATCTTTCAAGCAGGAAATTCTAAGGCGGATATAGTGATTTGAAAAGAAATTCAGATAATCTTGTTTAATAGTTTTGCATTGAATATTGATATTAAGTAATTCATTAAAACTGAATAGTAAACCTGATGAGCAAGTTCATGGGCTACAACCACTGCAACCCACTGTTTGTTGCTGGGTGATGACTTGTTAGCATCAAAGAGTATTGACGTCAAACGGAACGTTATTAACCCCCAGTTTTCCATTGCGCCAGTGGCAAAGTCTGGAATTGCTATAAGGTCTGCACACAATACCATAACAGTAAGATAACAGGTTTAAATTTGGGTTGAATGTAACCTAAACTGGACATTAACATAAAGTTCAACTTTTAAACAACAATTTGCAAAAACAATTAACTGAATAGATGAATTTCCACAACATTAACGTTAACCATTTAAATAATTATGTTCAGATTTCCTTTAGCATTACATTGGGATATTTTTACAATGAAAGTTAAAAAATTACAGTTATGTAGATTTCCGTCATCACTAAATAAATCTCTTTATGTCATTCACCAGAGCTAACATGTCACCCAAAATTTTAGTGAAGCGTTAATTTCAAAGATATGCATAACAGCTGGTAAAGATTGGACATAAAATTATGCCTAACAGCCAATTGTTTCCTTTGTTTAAACTTCCTACATCCCAAAAGTAACTTAATTAACTGAATGGACAACATGCTCTCTACCTTGAATAATTTGATGATTATCGCTAATTGTTAATTTGCTTTCAATTTACTATAATAATTATCGTCATTTCAGAACACTGTGTCCCAGGACTTGTGGTAGCAAATAAAAAGAAAAAAGTAAAAGCAGCCCCTGGACAGGATTTGAACCCGGAGCACCCACTTCGAAGGAACTGTTTTTATCCACTTAATCACTAAAGATCAACTGACTAAAAATGTGCCGATCATTTACCAAAACTAATTAGTATATACATAAAATCATTGATGAATAATGGTTAAGTCTAAAGCTTGATTTTAAAATGGTTAGCTTTCTCTTGAAGTTTGGTGACCGACATTTTTCACTGTGTAAGCTTGCGTCTTAGTGGCTGTTAATACACGTTTACAGCGGCACTTTTGGAAGAAAAAATTACATGACATTAATAAAAAATGACATCCTCGCAGTTAATGATGTGGTAGTCTAGTGGTTAAGTGAAGGGGTTATTAATTACACGTTCCCAGGTTCGAGTCCTGCGAGTCCAGACATTAGGGTTCTGCTTTTAAAAGAAATATGTTCATTTCCCATAATCCATATCAAGCTTTCAGTGTTCTGTAATAACGATAATAGTAAATTGAAAGCAAATTAACAATTAACGATAATCATCAATTCAAGGTAGAGAACATGCTGGAATGGATCAAACATCAGTCAGAGAGCCTGGGACACAAAAAGGAACAGGCATTAATTATAGATTTTACTCTGTCTAACACCATATGATTTTACTTGTACTAACCCCACTGGAGTGAAAGTGTTAATACAAAAGGAAATAATGTAAATTAAATGTTCCAATCCCAAGAACACTAATCATTAGTAGGGCTTGATCACCACCGTTTTAAAACTTTCCTTTAATTAGGTTGTTCTTTCTTTTTAGTGCTAGCTTCAATTCTGAAAAATTTGAAAAAAATGTTTTACTTCACATAAACAGGGCTTAAAATGATATTCTGAGTAGATGAAGGAAAGCATACTAATTTAATCAATGATTCCTGTTTTATACCAATAAATTATGTGTAGCAAGTGAATGAAGCTCAATATGAATAAAGGCCATGCAGTGAACAAGTAAACAAATCATTTTTTTTCTAAGCAAACAATCATTAATGTTGATGAAACAATTTAAGCAGTTGAAAAGAAGCCTGAAAAAACCAGGCTTGGACCTCACTTTTTTTTCAGGCTTCTTTACACGAGCTGCTTCTGTTGTTTCATTATCTAAGGATTGATCGTACAGTATGCTTAGAAAATGTTTGATATCCTCAGTCTATAGCAATTACACTGTTCTACCCTTTTTTATTCAAGGCATGAGTAAAATTAAACTTATCAAGCCAGCAGAAATCTTAAGCCCTGTTTAGGTAAGAGCAAACAAAAAGCAATTATCATGATTCAACCGAGAAAAAAGAAAAGAAAAATCAACTGCAGTTAAAATTATGTTAATGTGTAATTATTATTTAGTAAATTGTTTCTTGTTCGATTGCTGCAAATCAAGTTTGGCTTGCAAATCATAGAAGGTACATGTATTTACGACATACACTGTACCGGTAGCTCATTATTACAGTTTATTTGGATAAATGAGGAGTTGGAGATTAATGTTTAATTAATATTTTGATTTAAAATTTATGCAACATAAAAGTTTTAAAGATTTATGGATGATAAGATGTTTACAAAAATAATGAGGTAACAAACAAAATCATAACTGTTGTGGCATTGTGCAGACGCGTCAGATGTAAACAAGTCAAAACATGCAAAAAAACAATGACCAGCAGTGGCTGTTTATAGATAAGACAAAATAATAAGTTAAGTGGACAATTACATAACAGAAACCACAACAGAGCCATTGATAGCAAACAAAGACCAGTGCTGGAAATTTCTTAAAGACACTAGATATACATGTACATATTTTTTTTACATGTATATGTTGCAGGTCATTTTGTTCCTTAGGTTAATTGCAACCAAACTAGGTCATTTTACTTTAAACTAGGTTGAAATTGATAGTAGGAAACACCAACAAAAACCCATCAATTATTAGTGAGTATGTGTAATAATAATATTATATTGGTTAGTAAATTGGTCCTAGAGGAAAGGGGATGAACTTACATGTAGTACAGCTTAGATTTTCATGAGTATTTTATAAAACCCCAATGGTTGTTAAGTCTAGGCACTGATTTTAAATGGTTAGCATTAAGATTGGGGTTAGGCATACAGTGCATGATACACGATTCTACTTTTCTTTCTCAGAGCTTTTTAGGACATAATTTGTTCATTGATGAATCTCCTTAGGATGGCAGAGGGCAACAATATTGAATTATCGTCCACGGAATAAAAGAACTGAAACATACATGATGTATTGTTGATTTTTAATTTGCTTAGTTATTTCCTCTATCTTTTGCTTACTTTGAATTCGTAATAATCAAAGGCAAGTAAAAACAAAACTTTGAAAAGTCAGGAAAAAGGGTTTCATAATCTATTGATTAGAAGCCATTTTGTAGGCTCTTGTAGGTGTTATTTCTTTTGAATTATGAAATAAAATATTTGTTTCTTTTTTTCAATTTTACTGAGTCTTCTTGTAGTCACTGTGATAAATCCAAATTTTGTGATTATTTTGGCACAGTCCCCTTCAAGTTCTTCAATTTGAGCAAGCAGCACATTTGGATGAAGGGGCATTTGAACCTTTTCCATTTTATTAATTTTCAGTGCCACATAATCCTGAAGTTCGAACTTCTTCTTTTTCTTCGTCCCTTTCTGGTGTATGATAAATGCAAAAGGCAGACTGCTGGCTGACTGCAAATAGCGCTGATAAGCAGTATTTAAGCTAAACACCCATTTCAAACAGTGCTGATAAACAGTATTTAAGGAGTATTAAGGAGCCATTTGTTAGCTTTCAATAACTGTGATTCAGGGTTAGTCTGCAGTTGGCAAGTGTCAGACACCGCTCTCCTCTAATGATGATGATGTAGCTGTGACTTGTCCACTCATTTGTGGCTTTTTAATTTCTTTTCTCCAAGAGATTCCAAAAACCACTTCATACTGCATTTTGCCAATTGTTCTGTGAATGGCTATGTGTTTTTTTACGAGCGGTTTCTTTTCTTTGATTAAACTGCAAAGGTCATCTTTTGTTGTTCTATTTGTCCGTGCCACCATCTTTTATCACTGTGGGAACACTGTGTTTGGGGTGAAAATCGCTTTGTTATCATGAATAGAAATGATGCCTTGTTCCTTGGGTATTTGCATAGCGACATAAATAAACTTCGTGCAATATTTGACTATTAATTTTTTTAAGTCTCATTTTATATCATTTACCCATGTGCGAAATGGTGGTTGTCGTGAAGGCTTGGAAATAGCTTAACAACTTCAGTTGCTGATTCGATGGCTTAGCGGTTAATACAAAGGAGAAGTAATCTCGGATGTCCTATGGTGCGAGGGTTCGAATCCTTGGAGCGGCATGGAATGTTGTGAAAGTTCAAGGTAAGAGGCAAAGTCCATTGGTAGTAAGCAAGGAGAGTAAGGGGGAAGGAGAGGGAGAGACGGTAAGTGGACGAAGAACGGAAGGCAAGGGAAAGGTGGAGAAAGGTGTTTTCTTTTTTATTCCCCCATTTTTTTTTAATTACATCCCCAGAAAAAAAAGGGAAACCCTTTTTTAGACAGTTCATAATAACCTTGGTTGAAACAAAATGACCTAGTTTGGTTGCAAATTAACCTAAGGAACAAAGTGACCTGCAACATACACATAATTGGGTCTTTGAACTACAAATTTCTAAGCTACATTCAAGAAACTCATTTTCTTCAAGAGTAAGCATCAAATTATGTCTAAGGGGGACCATGTTCTTCCAATTTTTCCATTTTAATTAGACCTCAATTACATAGCTTGATGTATGCAACTCGATTTACAATGAGATCAACTCAGCACAGATTAGTGAGTCAATGCATTGTACACGTTGTTTGACTGCATGTACTTGTTTTTGCAAGTTCCAGAAAATGGAAATGCAAGGCAATGGAAATAGGCAACTGCTTTGGAAAATTTGGAACCAGGAAAAACCACGTTACAAAGCAAAAAATATTAGAAGACAATCATTTTCAACATAAGATCCAAGATTTTTTTTACAAAGGTCTTCCAGACCTACATGTACATGTAGGTAAAGGTAAAGTCTCTGTTACGAGCCTGAAGGCCCATTAAGGCCGGCGCTTATCTCTGGTTTCCGTAGCATGAAGCGACTAGGAGTATTTATGCTCCCCCCTGGATGGGATGCTAGTCCATCACAGGGTTACCCTCAGCATTACGCCGGTACCCATTTATACACCTGGGTGGAGAGAAGCACCGTGAGAGTAAAGTGTCTTGCCCAAGAACACAACACAATGTCCCCGGCCAGGCCCCGAACCCAGACCACTTGATCCGGAGTCGAGCGCACTAACCATGAGGCCACCGTGCCTCCCACACATGTACATGTAGTACAACTTTTATACCTCAATAAAATAGTATCTTCCAGAGCAATGGTGAATACACCTCAAGACTTAGAGGTGTTCAACCAAAATCTAAAATTCATAGAATTATGGTTTACATATTAACTGACTCAAAGAACATCCAGCACTGAAGATACACAGATGTTTATGAACACAAAACAGCATTAACTACAAGAGACATGTACAGCACAAACAGATGGCAAACAGAGAAAACTAAATCTTACTCTTCACTGTACAAATTAACACAAAACAGACAGCCAGCACCAAAGGAAAGAACATGGAGTGGCTTGACATTATGTCCTCAGTTCCTGCCCTATAAACAAACCTGATGAGCAAGCTCATGAGCCACGACAACAGCAACCCACTCTTTGTTAGCAACAGATGATTTACGTTCATCATACAGCAGAGAGGTCAAGCGGTAAGTGATCAAACCCCAGTTCTCCATTGCCCCAGCAGCAAAATCCGGAATGGCTATGAGATCTACCATACATGGATTCAGGACAAATTTTTATTACAGAGGTAAAGATAAATTGGTTTGGTTTTGTGTTCACGTTTTAGAAATATTAGTATACATGTTGCACATTAAATACCATAACTTTTGTTTTTTATTTTAATTGGCTTGCACTCTAATACAAGCAATGGTTTTGAAGACTGGAGGTCATTTCTTGGATTTGTTGTCTTCGTGTCAAACAAAGCATTTGAGCAAGAAACAAGTCATTAATTTTTGTAGTTTGAGGCGACCATTATTTTCTTACGAAGGCCCCTAGACCCCTTGGATTTCCCTGTCTTATCTTCAAACAAAGCATTTTAGCATGTTTCCTCAACTTGCAGTTTAAATGGTTTTAAAATTGTTTGAGATTCAAATCTTTGGTCTTCTGTCTTTGATGTTTGTTTTCTAGACACAATACACTATTGAGATTCTTCATTCTTTAGACACCCTACACTTAACAATTCTTTGAAATCGAGGTAACTATTATGCCACTTTTCACCAAGATTGAAAAGAATACTTGTTTCAATTAGTATATACTTATGAAGTTATCTCCACAACATTTGCAGAAAAAAAACATCCAAAGTCGATTTAATGGACATCTCAATTCATGCATGGAAAACGAGCAAGTGGCACAAAGCATGTGCGAAAGTGTTTACAGAAGCTTCAAACATGGTAAATCTAAATAACCTTCATTACAATCCTCATCACAAACGGCAAAATGGTCATTCAAAACCGTTTAAATCAGCAATCTAAATGGAAAGTCTACTTGCTAATTAAAAACATTTTCACCATTCAATCAAAGTTTTAGAGGTTAGTTTAATTACAACATTCCTATGATAACAACAATTATAATAAACTTTAAGCCAGGTAGGATAGTTGATGCTGCTTTGGTCACTATTTACTTTGTGATCAGCCAATTTTAGAGAGACCCCATGTGAGTGTACATATTTTGAGATTTTTTTCAAACGATTTCAAACACCAAGTATCAATTTCTGAAAAGATGATTTCCTTGTTCTTACAGAACCTCATTTTTACTTTCAATTTATCGCCCTTTTTCAGGTAATTCAGTTTAAGATGAAAAAAAGACAAGATGTACTGTAACATACATGTACAAAGTGGGCCTAAAACTTGGCCTTGGGTGGTTATTTACTCCAAAATGGCTTTACACGAATTTAAATTTAACTTCATACCTTGCTTTGGGAGTGGGTAGTCGACCTTAAATGTCTCTTCATAAAACTCCAAAACCTTTACTGCTTCAGACAAGGCAAAGGTTCCCTGGTCAATCTGTTCTGGTGGGGCCCACACACGCACCTACAAAATTAATCAGTAACTTCTTAACAAAGAAAAAACGCTTTAAATATGCATAATTATAAATCAAAAAATAGAGCAAAAACCTTTGTCTCTTTAATAACGCTTTTTCAGTAGTAGACAACTAGAAAGTCCTTTATGCAATTTTCCTTGGCGGGAAATTGCGTGGCAGTGTTGCATTTGGCAACCCGCATTTTTCTGGAGGGAAATCATATTTAGTGATGAGCAACGGGATAAAAAGCAGGCAAAAAAGGGCACGAGAGAGGAGGCGACAAAATTTGAGAAATTTAAGCCAAGAAATCCTCGAGAGAAGCCGAGGAAGGAGAAGAAGAGAAAATTTCAATGAAAATCAACATGAAGCAGAGAGAATTAAATACAGGGAGAGACAAAACACTTTTTTACAACGGTTAGCTTTCATGTAATGCTTTCCTTAGCTTCTTAATGCCTCGCTGCCTCATATATTTTGTAAAACTAGCTAAGAAACCAAGATGGCCTGAACTTGTTTGCAATTCCGTGTTGAGGGTTAGGGTTAGGGTTCAACAATCACATTTATAGGCTTTTTGTGTGAAATGGATGTCCAGTTGTGAGCTGCTTTGTTTGATTGTGAAATTGCAGTCAGGTAAGCAAATTTACTACGCTTTAGGTTGATTTTTTAATGAGTAAAGATTTTTGCTGTTTTTCTGAACTGAAGAGAGAGGGAGTAAAGATTGTCAGTCAAATGGAAAATGTTTTGAAAGAGTACTGTGCATGTAATTATTGTTTGCAAGGCTTGTTTGCTTACTGCTGTCAGCTCGGGGGGGTGATCTGTTTGATCACTGTAAACTGTACACAATATTGACGATTAATTTGGTACTTTATGCAGACGCATTATTATTTCCATAAACACTATATTGCTTTCTGGGGTTAGAAATGGGAGCTCCGCTTTTAGGCTTGACTAGATCTATATATTACATAATTACAATAAAAAAGATTATTCCTTTTACTTACACTGTCTAATCAGTCAGCAGAGAATGTTCAATATCATTATTAATTTTACATCTCTGGACCAGGTACTGTACTTGCATTGCATACTATTAAACTTAAGGTGCTGCAATATAATTGTGGGGAAATTGACAAACACTCACCTTGATGCCCTTCAGAGTCTGGCTTTCAATCCTTGCAAAGTCACAAACAACAAATGCAACAAGGTAGGTGCTCATCTCCACACTTTTTTGAAAGTGGTCTATACAAAGATTATCTCTTTCACCACACTAAGATAACAGAAAAAGGAAAATGTTTTCACTTTTATCTTCTAAACCTCTCATCTGTCTCTTTACTAGAAATATTCTACTCATTATCAAAATAACAATCAAATATCCACACAGTCAAATCCAGTCTACTTTTTACAGTAATTTGAAAGTTAAACATTGTAAACCCTGTTGCCATACAGAAGTCCTTAATTTGCTGATATTACATTATAATAAACAACAGAAAATGTTCATGCCCTTCTACATGTACTACACATGTATAAATATCATGTATAAATATAAACCTATAAATTTTTATAAAATCATTGGGATAGTCCCACACTCTCATTGGTCAATAGATCGTTTTCACGTGACGTCATCATTTTCTAAAATCCAAAACTAAAGAGCCACGAAAGTTTTTATCCTCATCAGGCATAAGAGGCGGTAAATTTGTATCCATTTGCAATTTTAAAGCTCAATAGCGTGCTTCGTTTGGAAACCAGAGCATTTTGAATTTCTGAGTTATAGCGGTGCGTGACACGAGGCGACGATCAAGTTTATTGAGAAATATATATTTATCTCATGGTTTTGAGCCTTTTTAGAATTTAAAGTGTTAGGAAAAGTGCTTAAGTAAATATCTGTCTGTTCAGTACAGATGATCACTCGCCTAGATAGCCAAAGTAAGTAACAGATGTTGACACTATTTTCCGGCCGCCATATTGGTGCACCACAGATGTGCACCAACATGGCGTTTTCATACTGGGCTCTTTAAATTTCTGCGAAACATTTCGACGAATATCTGAAGTTTGGGGAAACGCACGGGCCCAAAACTTGGAGAAGTGTCTTCTTCATTTATCTTCTACAACATCACGAATTCTTGACTTTTTCCACTGGATGGTTTTCGATTTATTTTTTTATTGCGTGACAGTGAAAACGATCTATAGCTGTGTTTAGATGAGAGTATGGAAACACGGCTGTGACATCACACAACTTTTGATTGGTCAGGTGTTGTCAGACGCACATTTTGATTGGATGGTAGGAAATAGGAGAGTGTATCAAGAAAATGTGTTTCAAGCTTGCAAGAAGTAAAAAAACCAGCATTTTCCTTCATTTGTCGAATTATCTTTGAAAAATATTGTTATAAAAGCAATAGAGGACAGTCTCTTTTCTGTGTTTCCATAGCCTCATCTAAACACTCGCGGAGTTGGGAGAATTCTCGACAGTTATGTAAACCCAAGACAGGCTCGGGTTTGCATAACTGTCTTGATTTCTCCCAACTCCCCTCGTGTTTAGATGAAGCTATGGAAACACGAAAAACGTCCTCTATTGCTTAAATTACATGTACCAACACTGGAACCCAACATCCTGGTTTAAGCAAGTCATCTGAATACGTCAAAACAGGCAACTGTGTATTGTACAGTATTAAGAAGGAAGTCCTCTATATATATGAGCCACCCTAAATCCCTTCCCCCAATGCCAACTTCAATGACAACAACAACAATTACAACAACTTTATTCTACCTTTACGTGTATATCATTACAAAAGAATGCACATTATCAAAAGACGGTGCCTTCTATTGTTATTGCGCATACGTTCTGTGAATCTCGAGATACTGGGGTTTCCTGTGATGGGTGATGCTTACTAATACAGGGATATTTTTGCATGGTTTAAAACTATCCGGAAAAAGTAGATCTTACAGTACCATGCAAAAGTAAGTTGACGGTCTCTTTCGAGTCTTGATTCAATCCTTGATCCTCGATTCTCACGAGGATCGAGGATCGAGGATCGAGGATCGAGGAACGACAATCGAGAATCGAGTCGAAGGAATCGAGAATTTAATGAACTGGTTGCTTGACTGATTCCTCGATAGATCAATAGCACAAACACAACTGGGAATATGAATGAAAGAAAAGCCTCCCAAATTTTTCTCGGAGAATTTTGTTCGAGAATAATGCAAAAAAGCGAGCGAGTTTAGTCCTCTTTCGAATCTGGTTGCTGAAATGGAGAAAAAATCACAAGAACAACACTATTCTGTATGATTGCAGAGGAGACACATGTACATGTAATTATTCTTCGGCCGTATGATCGAAGCATACTCAACAATCACATGGATTGTAAACAGTCTTCGACAACATCCGACCGGAGCGGTATTTGAAGTTTATTTTGTAGGCTTCTAAATCGAGAGCGTGATCTACCCGACAATTTAGCTATATTGAGTGCCTTTGTTGTGAAAAATGAAATTTTATTCTTATCTATAGAGTAGAATAATTGCAAATTTTGCATTTGTCAAAGTACCGCATGTATGTTAATTTCAGATTAACAAAGTACACAGTTTCGTTGAACCTAACTATTCCGTAATGACTTGCTCGAGTTGTCCGAAATTTTAACAAATTATTGAAATGAAAGTTCAATCAAATGAGCGCAGCCTTGTTTGTTTATTCCCTTACAAGAATAAACAGTTCTTTAGTTACCAAATTGTCCTAGATTACTTTAGGATTTTCAAATTTCTGATTACTATCAAACAACCAAATCGGTGAACTTCTGTTTGTTGCAGGAGAAACATGTGCGGTTTCGAGTCTGCCTAATGTGCGAGCCAGCGAGTCATCCGAGCCGTGCAAATTTCGCATTTAAGTCTAAGCACCCATGTCAAATAGCGCTAAGTCTAAGCACCCATTTCAAATAGCGCTAAGTCTAAGCACCCATTTTAAAATGGTTAGCTTTCAATAACTGTGTGACTCGCATGCTGACTTGCAGTCATGGCTCGCATGGCTCGCCCTTTGGCTCGCACATTAGTAAAACTCCGCAGTTTCATACTGTATCTGGCTTAAAAACCTTATAAATTATTTTGTATCAAAGTTCACCTAACCCCAAAATATTTTTTTCGCTAAAATGAATCTTTGCATCTGTTCCAAACACATTGCGGCCATTTTTTCCTTTTTCTAACAAATCCTGCCATTTTATAGGCTTCGAAAGTTGCGAAAATCAATGCATCTTTTGTTAACGACCGAGTCAGAAGGGGAGTGGGTCTATTCCTGATTTGACGTCACAAACTGATTTACATTGCATTAACTCTGTAAAAATGCATGCAAAGTAGATTGTGATGTCAAATCAGGAATAGACCCACTCCCCTTCTGACTCGGTCGTGAACAAAAGATGCTTGGTTTTTCGCAACTTTCGAAGCCTATAAAATGACTGGGTTTTTTAGAAAAATGAAAAGATGGCCGCAATACGTTTCAAACAGGTGCAAAGATTCAGTTTAGCGAAAAAAATATTTTGGGGTTAGGTGCACTTTAATGCAAACACACAGCTTAACCTTACCGTATTTAGTAAAAAATATCATTGTTTATTACATGTATTTGTGAGTTGGTCATGACTTTTGGTCATGAGTTGGTCAGAGAGGGAAACACAATGGAAAACATGTGTCATCGCCATTGAATTCACCTCAGGCACCGCAAGAAGAGTGACTGTGCTGTTGAGCGTGATTACGGTCACATCGCCCACAAGTTAACTCGCCCACAGGTTAACTCGCCTACACCAAAGTTAACTCGCCTACACGTTCGAAGTTAATTCGCCTACACATGAAGTTAACTCGCCTACACATTCGAAGTTACTGTTGATGTTATAAGATAAAGCAAAAACAGATGGTTTTCGTCGATTCGCAAGTGTTGTTATGCTTACCGGTATGTTCGTAAAGTATATTAACGTCCAAACTAGAGAATTTCATGCCAAATTGTACGAAAGGGTAGGATACCATTTAAGAAATCTTTAAAGTAAAAAGATAAGTAATTTCTTTACGTGAAAGACGGTACTTACCTTTTTACTTTAAAGATTTCTTAAATGGTATCCTACCCTTTCATACAATTTGGCATGAAATTCTTGTGAATCGACGAAAACCATCTGGCCACGCAGTCAAAAGTGAACTGGTAAAGAATGATGTGAAATTAAATGCCGCTGACAGACGAAAACTCAAGTCGGCTATCAGAACGATGGTTCGTTTTTCTGCCTGATAGTTGTCGAGTAAACTTCTTGTTTCTGCTTTACCTTATAACATCAAGAGTAACATCGAATGTGTAGGCGAGTTAACTTTATGTGTAGGCGAATTAACTTCAAACGTGTAGGCAAGTTAACTTCGGTGCAGGCGAGTTAACTTGTGGGTGACACGACCGGTTACCCTCAGTGAGGTGTAGCTTTCTAGGGTGTTTTTGATCTTAGCAATTTTAATTTTTTTTACCTCGTCAACCTACCTTTCTACGTGTATTTTGAAACTGTCACAGTATTAACCCTTTGAGTTATTATGAAAATAAAAGTTTGATAGTTTGATATTGATTTGCCACTAATATGTCATGTCTTACTTTTCGAGGCACGAGCGATTGAGAGCATACTTAAACAGTTTGCGTTTTTCTCAAGTCATCAAACTCCCTTTTTACCATCCCAATATGACCACGTATATCTTCTAAAGTAATATATGTTAATTTTCATAAAGAAATCAACACCGAGAAGTGATACCACTCGTAGTATTTCGATGCTTCGCACTAATTCCTGCGACTATGGTTTTTGTTTTTCAAAGACTGAAACCTGATAACGGTGAACAAGTCTAGCACCGAAATTCGACCATCACTATAATTTTCCTTCAGATCATTGCATTTAAGAAGAGATGTAAAAATACATGAATCGTTGCATTACTTGGCGGGCGCGCCGTATGCAAATATTTCTCAATGTTTACTTTGGAAATTTACGTTCGATTCACAATAAAATCCATCGCGCGGTAAAGCTCACTGTTTTGCTTTTATATTTTTGAAATCCACGATATAAGATTGGAGTTTGAAGAGAGAACTCACAGGAACGATAGCCGCTACCTCGTTTTCCTAATAAACAGTTCCTGTTGTTATTTAATCGAGGAGTAATGCTTTCGCAAAAGTTGAATCGAGTGTGAATAATTGACAAGGTTTCACGTCGGTGATTTTGCACGGATCGAGTGTCGAGGATGGAGTATGGTTTCGATTGAATCGAGTCTCAATCCTCAACTTGATTCTCGATCCTCGATTCTCGCGAGGATCGAGTCGAGAGTGTCAACTTACTTTTGCACGGTAGTGTAGTAAGTACTCTTGGTATCCAAAAAGAAAACTGGGGATAAACACGCATTTTCGAAAAATAATTAAGCTTCAATTTGAGAAAGAACGCCATACATTGCTTTGTATCTTAAAGCTATTTACAAATACTATTCATGAATTATCTTTTCAAAAATGTGTGGTTACCCCTAATTTTCTTTTTGGATTTCAACAACACTTGTTAAGATCTACATTTCCTGCATAATTATAAACTGGGGCAAAAATACCTTTTAATTAGTAGGCACCGTCCTCAAATAAAATTAAATATAAAAGGGTAAGGGCCTCCTAACATTACTGACAAGTTAAAGGACTAGAAAGCCATTTACAGTACATATTATCTACGTAACAATAGACCATATTCATAAATGGCAGCCAAGAAATTATTCTTTTATCTTTGTGCTAATCATCCTAACAAGCCTCACTTTAAAACAAAAATTCTCTCGAATTTTTTTCATGTTAACGAGGCTAGTGAGGATGATTAGCATAAAGACAAAAGAATAATTACTTAGCCGCCATTTATGAAATCAATACAGTCTATAATAGGGTTGGGAGACACACAATAATGATGGCCTCAAGACTAAGGGCACATTCCATTTGACAGAACTGACCGGCCAGACCGGGCATTTGGGAGGAACAACTCTACAACGCCTTCAAATTAACAAACCCCGAGGATGATATATACTTTTCCATAAGAATGTGAGGGATTATCGTGCAAGTGTTCCTTCAAATTGTTGCATTTTCTTTGCAAAATGACGGGTCTGGCCGGCCAGTTCTGACAAAAGGAAAGCACCCTAAAATCAAGGTACATTGCATCATTCTTACAATAATTATTATTAAATGAATATTATTATTTGTTTATCAGCAATTTGCCATACATGTATTATATGAACAGACAAGCTTTATACACGGGAAGCACTGTGGCCTGGTGGTTACGGTCTTGAGCTCCTAGGATCAAGACCTGTTCTGACCACTAGTTGAATTTGATCCTGGTTACATGTAAGTCCCTGGTTCAACCTCTTGGCTGCACTTGTAATTAATAGACAACTGATTTGCCTCTAGCCAGTTGGGATTCTTAACAGTTGTTATTGTTTTTGTTCTGTTCTGTTGTTCTGTTGATTGTTTCATTGACCCTGAAAAGCCCCAGTGGAGGGTGGTCAACTAAGCATATGTACATCAGGCCTTCTGATGTTACGCGATGGTGTGCTTTCGCACAATCCACCTCAAATCGCATCTGATCGCACAATTCACGAAAAATCGCATAATTCACAAAAGAACGCACAACATTCATAAAATAAAACATAAATCAACAAGTTTCTTAGGAATTCCTGCATAAATATATGCCATTTTAAAGATGATTTACTTTGGAAAAAGGCTAAAAAACCATTGTCACCTTCAATTTTGTGAACATTCGAAGTTCAAGGCGTTATTTTGCATGTCGGGGACCTGGTACGAGTCTCACTCCTATAGAGTCGCCTATTGGTGTAACACAAACTCGCCCCCTTAGCCAATCTGAATGGCTGATATGTACACATCACTGAAATGATGACACAATTGCAAACACTATTCAAAATGGAAGTATAACAGAAGACCTCTTTTTTTTTATTTATCCCAAGTAATGTCGATCAAGATGCATATTTACTGTTCCTTTGTGTTCAAAATGTCTCTAGGAAAGCAAAAGAGTGTTTCCTTATCTTGAAACTTTACAGTGTATAAAACAAGCTTAAGAATGGTCAGGAAAAAATCACATAATTTACATTATTTATTGCATAATTGGCTTTTCTAATCATATAATCTACCCTGCAAATTTCGCATAATTTGCATTTTTTCATCCAACCTATCAGAAGGCCTGGTACATGTATGTATGCATGTATAACTTAATAAACATTTCAAAGGCAAGGAAACCTGAAAGAAACCATCAGGTTCATATAAAATCATAACAAAAGCAAATGAAGTGAATGATAATTATTTGGCATTGGCTAGATTTATATATTAACGGCATGATGACATGCCCTTATGTCTCAAAAATTTAATATTAACTGAGAAGTTCTTTTCTTACCCCATCTGTGTGGTTTAAAGGCATATTTGCCAATGCCACATGCCTTTTCTCACGGACAATGACAATTGAAAAACGAGCCTTCAAAGCTGGTTCATCAAAACATGGAAATGCATTTCTAGCCTCTGTAGGTTCAAAATGGGTGGTAGCAAGATACCTAACAAGAAATTTAAAGAAGAAAGTCACATTCCCATATTTCAACTATTTTTCGCAACAAGCGGGATCAGCCAGTCCATCATTTGTCAACACGTCAAAGTTTGTCAATTGGCTTCCAAAACCGCGTCATTCAATATTCATTTCCAGAATTTTGAACAGACTTCGCTTCAGTTAAAAGAATATGCTTGGGGAAAAAGTACAACATTTCAGTGAAAGGAAAAGATACTTTTTAATTGTGTGGATACAAGTGGCGGATACGATTTACAAACAGCTTACCATCAAAATTAACAGCGTATGAAGTGGATGTATTGGTGTTTTCTGGTACCGCTCTATCGACCAGCAGGTTTACCTCTTCTTCTGTTACGAAAGCAAACCGTTCTGCCATTCTAACATTAATTTTAATGTGAGACTTGAATCCTTGAAGCCGGTTTTAAAGATTGGGGAATATCCTTGGATATTCCCCAGTTTTAATTGGGGAATATTTTAGACCAATCGTGCGCAAGCGAAAATATTTGATGGATTATAAATGTAAACATGCACACATATAGATTTGCCAAAAAACTACAAAGTCAAGGGAATCATCCAAGGAATACAAATAAGCCAAACATCTTTAAGAATAAACAAACTAGATTATTGAAAAGCCAGCTGCTCTAAAGTCACACACTAATTATACTTAGATATTCACAAATATGGGAAGGAAGGTAGACTGTACACACCCAAGTAAGAATTTTCAAGTTTAATGCCATGCCCCCTGTACGCATCAAAATTATTGAACTACCTGTTGTGAAGTGTCCTTAAACAGGTTAAATATTTAATAAAATAAAACAATTTGGTGAATTCAGTGGCTACTGTATGTTGTTTGACACCATCCTAACTTAAAGTTCACAAAAAAGTGAGTAACCCTAAACCCTAACCCTACCTGTACACATACATGTAACTTCATTATAATTATCATTTTTTTTACTGCAATATGTGTTGTCACTCTTGACTTGCCCCACCTACGGTAGACCAGCTTTGTGGCTACATATTTGCAGTGCAGCCAGTAGTTTAAACTTGTTTTCCATGTTATTAAGGATGTTCGCGCGAAAATCTTCCCACATTGAAATTTGTTTTATTTTTCGCCTGAAGTTGTCATAAATTACTTAAATTCCAAAAACAAAAAAAAATTCTACTTCCGGAACTCAGGACACAACTTCTGACATTGTGATTTTCTTCATTTCATCATCTTTTGTAGCTTGTAAGAAGAGCAAGCGATTTGTGTCTTAAAAAATAGGGGTCACCGATGATCTAAGCGAGTAAAATCGATTTGATGTTGCGAAACTCTTGGAAAATTTAGTTTGTCACGATTTTGCATGACCTGTCGGGGAACGACTGGAACCCAAGACAGGATCGATCGATGAAAGGTTTTTGTAAAAAAAAATTTCTCTGCCACCATGTTTCAAGCAGGCATTATCAAAACCAGTAGAGTGGTAAAACTGCCATTGGAAATTTAAATCCAAAGCATTTCGATTCTAAACATGTGATCTTAATTAAACTACATGTAATTGTCATGTGATCGGAAAAATAATGTCGCGTGTTTTGAAAAATTGTTTCTTGCTAAATGCCATAACCGCCAATGCACTTTACACAAACCAAGTGACAATTTTTTATGTCATGTGATGACTTCTTTCGTGGATCATGTGATAAGTTTTCTGCAGTCCGCATTTCAAAATTTTAACAGCAGATTTACCACTCTAGTGATTGTGATAGTATTTGGTTTTTTTGTATCATATCTCTCCATTGCCGTCTTTATCATCTTCTGGAGTGTGGTTTTTGTGAAATATAATCTCTGGCTTTTTCCTCATAGGTCCGCACTATTCAAGTGGATTAGGAAGAGAACATAATTCTGCTCTATTTTCATGAAAGTAAAGGAAAAGAACTTCAAAAACATGCATTCACTTTGAACTAACAAGTTCGTAACGTAATAAAAACATTTTAAAAACCCAAACTCATTAAATTTACGCAACATCGCTGACTAAAACTAACCTTCCTCAAGTTTTCAAAACTTTCAACCACTACTCAATTAGCGACCTTTTCCAGCCTCCCGGTCCATTCTCTTTAACGTTTCATGATGAATTGGAAATAAATGTGCCATTCTTTAGCCGACCTGGAAATTTTTCCCTGGCATTTTTGTCGTCATAAGATCTTAACTAATGCTTGAAGTAATGCGTGACATATTACAGTCGCATTAATTACCTACGCAGTAAAAGTTGCACACAAACAAATAGCATGAACGTCCTTAAATACCGGTAAATGTTTGGACGAAAAATAGAAATGACCCTTGCACTTGACTGGACAATTTGAGCAATAACAATAATTTATTACTGTCTGTTTTAGACACCTGAAAAATTCAGGCAGCTTCAAAAGGACTTTACTCGTCAACTGGGGACCTTCTAAGGCACCTGAGGGCTGAATCAATGGGTTAAATAAAATTTATTTCATGTTTTTTAAAAACGTTTAAAAAAGTAAAACTTAAGAACGTACATATAGTTGACATTACAGTTAAAATGGGACCAGCCTTTAAATCATGTCTGAGCATTTATTTGAGAACATTCTTGCGAAAGTCAATCCCACCCCTCCTTTTCTGTCCACAGTGCATTCGTGTACTACTAGGATTTATACATGATTACAGCATAATGCTCAAAATTCACCACCATAGCCTCATTTGCACAAAATTATTCACATCATCTGGACATGCAATATTGTTCACACATGGGTTTTCTTTACAAGTTTTGCTCCTTTGGGATTTAGCACATGCTAAAATTTACCAGTTTGATCTTAGTGGTTAAATTAGCTACAATCTTGGTCAAAAAATTCCTGAGACACTTGCCACGTACATGTATCAGTTCACCCCCTCTCTCCAAATCGAAGTTGTAGAAACAAAAACTATTGACTTTTTCCACAAATACCCAAAGTTATTGCAGGATCAACAATGTTACAAGGGCGAGGGGTTGTATTATGGGTTGGTGTCACCATCTTTTTGGCTGGGATTGTAGTCAGACATCATTGTGCATAAGTTGCTATTTCTGGTTGTAAAGATTTTGATAATCCAAATGGAATATTTCACAATAAACATGCTTTTACAAAGAAATTTCAATCTCCACAATGCCATTGTACAATCATGCGAATTTGTTTAATATTACTCTGAGGAACAAAGTACAACAATCTGGTATTAATACATGAGCAGATAGATGTAAATATTTCTGAACCACAAAAAAATCATAATAAATAGTAAAATCCATTTAGAATCATATCACATACAATCAAAAAAAAAAAAAGATCAACTATTTAATATTATCTTAACAAATAAAAAAGGATAGCAATAAGAAATACAATATTTAATTTATTGTGCATCTATGACTTAATTTGTCCAATTTTATCAAAAAACTACATATTAGGCTGCTTTGAATGATGAAAAGGTTGTAATATTATTGATCTCATTGATTTTGGCAAATTATTCCAATCCTTCGCTGCAGCATATTGAAAAGTTTTTTTTGTCTAACGGTTGTATTTCCTTTTGGTAAATGTAGTGTAGTATTGTCTCTGAGATCTCTCCCGTGCAGACTTGATCGCCGAGGTAGTTAGCCTTTAGTTCGTTTGGACAGCATACTCGTTGATGATTAATTTTTATAGACCAACTGAAATCTCAGAATTAAGGCCTTCGATTTTTTAATGTTGAGAGTCCCAATTTAGATCTCATACTCTTGAGTGCATGAGGTCCTGTTAGCTTTATGCATGGTGCGCATAACTTTGGAGCCTTTCTAGGCTGTCTATCATTGAATTCAAACATTCCATCCAAAAAGAACATCTGTAATCAAAGATTGGTAGCACTGCTTGTTTATAAATCTTCAATACAATTCTACTAGTCAGGAAACTAGAGAGTCTGTTTGTAAGACAGATTTTTGGATATGTTCTTTGTTGCATACAGCGTATACGAAAGATACTCTTTCCAAGTCAGGGTACTAGCATCTTTCATATATGCAGCAATGAACGTATCCAAAAATCCGTCTTGCAAACAGACTTTCTAGGTTCCTGACTAGAAGCATTCTATTGAAGATCTATCAACAAACGACGCTACCAATTTTTGATTATGGATGTTACGTTTAGTATAGGATTTGGCTCTGACTCTTCTTTTTTTTGTAGGGGGGGGGAGGTTAGATCTTAGTATCTCTTCATTCAGAGGCAATCGCGACAACCACAAAACCATGGAACACTACGTAACAGATTAACGGGTAAGTATGTATTAAAGAATTGTGTGCCTGGCCAGAAATGTGTTCGTGTTTTGAATGTTGCATGCTATGGGCTTAACATTGATAGGTGTATTAACATAAGAAAAACATTGAAATACTGTAAACTTTAAAGGAAATGAGCTAAAAAACCTAAGAACAAAGTGTAGGCTACCTGTAGCCTCTTGTTTAAGGAAGAGTTCAACGCTGATCAAACGTGGAACTATCGTTCGCAGCTGTCCAAGGAATTATGAAAATATAAACGTAGGTTTTCACATTCAATTCAATTAAACTCATTCCATTAACAAATAACATATGTTTTTAAAAACAGCAAATTTAGAAATAAAGAGAAGTGGTTATTCCCTAAAAATATATGAACTTCACATCAGTGTGAGTCGAAGATTCGTGGCGAGACATCGCAAAATCATCAAGGCATCATTTGAACATACAATGTAGACAAGAAAGAACGTGTAAATAACACTTCAACTTTTAAATGTTGATCCCATGAAAACTACGAATTCATAGAGCTGACATACCCTAAACCGATTATATTACAAAAATGAAAAGCAATACGATAAAAATGTCCTTACTTTCTTCCTGAAATTATATACCTCGGTTAATGCAAAACGACATTGATCAAGGTATTCAAGAGGGGGGGGAGGTTAGATCTTAGTATCTCTTCATTCAGAGGCAATCGCGACGACCACAAAACCATGGAACAACACGTAACAGATTAACGGGGAAGTATGTATTAAAGAATTGTGTGCCTGGCCAGAAAATGTGTTCGTGTTTTGAATGTTGCATGCTATGGGCTTAACATTGATAGGTGTATTAACATAAGAAAAACATTGAAATACTGTAAACTTTAAAGGAAATGAGCTAAAAAAACCTAAGAACAAAGTGTAGGCTACCCGTACCCTCTTGTTTAAGGAAGAGTTCAACGCTGGTCAAACGCGGAACTATCGGTCGCAGCTGTCCAAGGAATGATGAAAATATAGGTTTTCACATTCGATTAAATTAAACTCATTCCATTAACAAATAACATATGTTTTTAAAAACAGCAAATTTAGAAATAAAGAGAAGTGGTTGTTCCCTAAAAATATATGAACTTCACATCAGTGTGAGTCGAAGATCCCTGGCGAGACATTGCAAAACCATCAAGACATCATTTGAACATAGACAAGAAAGAACGTGTAAATAACACTTCAACTTTTAAATGTTGATCCCATGAAAACTACGAATTCATAGAGCTGATATACCCTAAAACCGATTACATTACAAAAATGAAAAGCAATACGATAAAAATGTCCTTACTTTCTTCCTGAAATTATATACCTCGGTTAATGCAAAACGACATTGATCAAGGTATTCAAGATCACGACACCCCTAATGGAGCCCATAGAACACTAGCAATCTAGGGAACTCACCTTTTCTCACCAGAAGACGTATAATACGTACTCAAGTAAAATCCCGAGAGTTCGCTCCTTAACACCGAGCTGAATTCAATAACAAGAAAATAATATCCGCCGCTTTGAAGAAGAGAGTTTTCTTGGAGGGTTATCACCAACATTTCTCCTTGCGTACGATCAACACTTGCTACATCTAGCAATTTTACGGTTTCTTTGGTATTGAGATCTTGTATACTTGCAACTTTCACGCCATTTTCGGGGACCTTTATTTTATCGCCAACGTGAAGAGAAATATTATTCGCCGAAACACTGCAGTAGAGGAGGACATCAACTTTGCCAGAGAATTTAAATGTTGTCAGATTAGGATGCAAATACACGAGATATTCGATCGGTGATAGATGTCTTGGTAGTCTTAACGAGGGCGAAGGTATATGTATCTGTCTTTTTGGTGCCGCCGAAGTGTCTCGAGGCAAATCAAAACTTTGATGAGTATCCTTGGCGTTTGTTTCGGTCGAGGAAGAAGGACGAGCGAAGACAGCAATGAGCAAGACCAGAAGTAATAACAGAACTGTTATGCCGAAAATGGCGGTTTTACCGCCGAACATATTTCTAAGTTTGAAAGCAAAGTTTGAGGATAAATGTCTTTTCCTTCTTAGGTGCTTTTGTTCTGGAAGAAGTGAAATACTGACGTGGTCATCTAATACTTCACTTACAGAGTCCGATCCCTCGAGATCCGATTCCATTTATACTCCGCATAATTAGCAATTGAAAACACCTCTTCGGCACCTGTATCCGGTTTGTTGTGGCTATCACGTGACCACTGCTCTAGCCGTGTATATTAACGTGAATGGGTGTGTGAGTGAGAGTGCACGTTTCCTTTCATTTCATTGTTAGTGCTCCTTCAAAAATTCTCGCTTGACCCTTTTTTTAATCCTAAAAACAAATTTCTAAAAAATGTTGATTTTATCCTTCAAAAGACGCCCACGCAGTACATACATATGGAAATAAGTTTCATCAAGACTACGCAAATTTTTTTTTTCCCAACAACGGGATTTTTATATCTCTTGGAAAGGTAAATTACGAATACTCTGTCTGAGATAACGATTTCAGCTCTTCGAAACTTACAGCTCGCCATGTCATTTTTTAAATAAATCGACAACTCTGAACACAGCATGTGAATCACTATAACTTTTCTGTTTTCGCAGATAAACTTACAAGA
Organism: Montipora capricornis; assembly: GCF_036669925.1. Classification (NCBI taxonomy): domain Eukaryota; kingdom Metazoa; phylum Cnidaria; class Anthozoa; order Scleractinia; family Acroporidae; genus Montipora; species Montipora capricornis. The sequence goes on from NC_090885.1 coordinate 3,985,111, forward strand.
AATGATATTTTGGTTTCAGTTTTAGGATATATACAAAATTAGATCGGATGATCCCCAATTGATACAGGATGAAATAACATCTCGCAGCCACAGCCGGATTAAAACCGCCGGCAGAAAGTTTTACTTTGCTCCGAAGAAATAATATATTCTGCCTTTTGGCTGTCACTAACTGTGGTTAAATAAAGCCGCACCGGGATGCCGGCAGCCGGCTCGGGCATGAGGAAAGTTTGTAAGAATAAAGTGCTTCTCGTTCAGTAAAAATGTCTGGCATTATTAATTAATCTTGTTTTAATTTAACGATTTCGTTGAAAAAATAACTCATTTCCCGAATTAGTGGCCATACGCATATCCGGATTAAACTCAGGCAGATGGAACAGTATTGATAGTAGCCTGGATTAGGCCACGAAGTCACGGCTTACCAACCACAAGTTTAGGGGGACTTGAGAGTTTTGTCAAAACAGCGATACATATTTCGTAGTTAGATTTATTCATTATTATTATCATTATCATTTTTTTACAGAAGAAGAAAGAAGCTTGATTTAAAAGTTGCACAAAGAAAACCCATTTGAGGCTGATTGAAGAGATCACAGTTCATCGCTGAACTTATGACATCAATAAGGTGGAATTTGGTTGGAGCACTGGTTGTCATAGCCGCAATCATCTGGATTTCGCACAACAATTTGTACCTGTACGTTATAAATAGCCTTTTTCTGTCTCCTATTAAAGGTAATAGCAATATTATACTGGTCCAGTATGAAAATATTATTGATCTAAAAAAAAATTAAATTAACATATATTCTAGTTGAAGAGATGTCTCATGTAAATATTGTAGTTTCCACTTGAAGTTTTCTTAACTGCTTTTTTCCACAAAACCAATAAAAACGACTCACTGATCAAATAAAAATAGAAAAACGAAAGGACATAAGGAAAAAGAGGATAATCGTTGTAAAATCATTACAGGCTTTGCCGTCAAAGACTGGTACGCTTAGGAAGGAAACCGCTAAGAAGACTACACGAAAGAAATATTAACAGTAATGAATGATATATTATTTTCACTGAAAAGATCTTATCGTAATTAATTATTAAAAGAAGGTTACTATCATTATATTGAGGACGAAGAAATAAGTTGGTCGATTACTTTAATCACTGTTCATGTGTTACGATTTCTCTAAGCCCATGTAGGGCAACTCAGTTTTGCGTTTACAACTGACTTTGCTATGACAGCAGCATAAACCATCTCAAGACTTCTGAATCATGTAACTAGTGCTTCCGAACCTGAAAATTCCTCCTGAAAATCTCCCGATGCAGATTAACATTGTGCGAATGTTAATAAAGAAAAGAAAAATGTTCACAAATCAATTGAATTTGTGTGCTCCCCACACACCAACACGCATAAACACAAATTTGGAAAGGAGTTTGTTTGTCCAGTTTGTTTGAATTCGGGAAATTGTCGGAAGAAATTTCACATCGGATCCGATTTCTCGTACAATGTTTTCTCACATGTAAACTTATATTTGTTTCAAAATATTATTGTTTGCCTTTGATTAGTGAGTAGATGACAACCTTACTGAAAACTATTTGACTAAAAAGAAAGTTATTCTTTCATAGCGATTCCTTTGCATCACCATGATTTCCAGCATTTCCAGTATGGGAGAGTAAACTGAAAGAAGCACCGATCTCGGGTGTATGACTGCAAATATCATCACGATTGATTCTCAGTCTCCAGTCCACTGACGAATATTCTCCGAGTAAGGAACAAATTGCTTTCATTTAGAAAAAGTCCATCCACTGTTTTTCTTTTAGGCTGGCTTGGTGGAGCAATCGAAACATATGAATGTATATGTTCACCGTGCGACGCACCTTACCGTGGCCAATCAGGATGTGTGAATTTGATTGACAGTCATGCCTCCTTGCAAAGTTCGCACAGTTGTAAGTTGAACACCGTTGCATGGGTTGTTGAGTTAACGTATTTACACGTAATTGTCAAAATGTGAAAGTTTGTTGGGTGGTGCTGTAATAAAGGCCCGAGCAAACAGCTTCAACATTACTTCAACATCCATTCGATTTTCTTGAATGATCACAGGCGACCCAAACTCATAATTCATCATCTTTAAAGTGGTACTACGACCAAAAAAAAAATTTGTTTTTCCTTTGGATTTCAAAACTATGTTAACTAAACACTAACTCACCCAAGTTTTAAGTTCTGATTTTAAAAAGACACCTGTTTATTTTAGCTGGAATTTTCTTATTTATTGGTCCGCCATTACTAACTTCAAAATCTTGAGAGAGCTGGGTCGAGGAGAAAATGACGTCAAACACTGACCAGTTTAAGAATGCAATGCGTTTGTACGCGGCCTAATTAATATGCAGCACGGGAGTTTCGGGCTTTCAGACTTTTCAACCCGTGTTTTGCATATTTAATAAATTGCGTTTACACGCTGAAATTTTAAGCTAGTGAGTAAATGACGTCATTTTCTCTAGATCCAACCCTCTGAGGTCCAATCGGCCAGTTTTGAACGTGAGTAATGGCGGACCATGAAATCCAAAACTTACACTCAAAATAAACAGCCTTTGGATAAAACTCAAAGCTCAAAATTTTGCCAGTTAGGTGTTAAGCGTACACGCTTTCAAAATCAGAAGAAAAAAAGGAAATGAGTTTTTGATCATAGTACCACTTTAAATGAAGGATATAGACTAACAGGGAAGATATCAGTAGAATCAGTACTGTTAACAAACACTGCTTTTGTTATTCAAATTTGCCAACCACAAGAGCAGAAGACCCTTTATTTCGAGAACCGACGAGGCTCTGGTTGGCACATTCATGACAATAGATGACGCAAACGAAGGCTATAGGCGCAAATTTCAAAACTACCCCAGAGCGCCTTAAATCGACACAAGGACTCCAGGCGAAGTAAGAGTAAGTTTATTTTATTTATTTTCCTCTCTGTAAACTAGGGTTAGTTTATTTTTTTTCGGCATTTCATGTTTCCCGTATAAACCCTACAAATCGTTAAGTTGACTAAGCATTCAAATTATTCGTTTGGGTTGCCTGTGGAATGATGTTGAACGATCAGTTGAAGGATTATAGACCGATTGCATAAATGGCGGCCAAAAATGTATTATTTTGTTTATGTGCTAATTACACATACTAGCCTCGCTGTCCAACGACATTTCTATTGTGTTTTGTCCATGCAAACGAGGCTAGTGAGTCTAATCAGCACATAAACAAAAAAATACGTTTTTGGCGGCCATTTTTATGCAATCGGTCTATTGTTAATTGTCAATTTGCTCCAAGTGAAGTATAATCGTTCATTTTGGACACTAAAAGCTTGATAGGGATCATGGGAAATGATTTTTTTTTTTACAAGCCGAACCGTTCGTCAGAGATCGCGGCAAAATCGGACAGACTGAAAAGTACACTTTCAGCCATTACTGAATACCCAAGGGAGCAGTGAAAGTGTTGCTTAGGCAAGATTCATGAACTCAGAAAAGCGATGTACATACATATTAATGAGTAAACTGGCTCATTATGTGATACGAAATACAAGAAACACAAATTCCAAGTAGATCCCTTTCCGCTATTCTTGACATTTCAGCTTGATATCTGAATTTACTTTAAAAAGAAACTTTTGCAGGTTACAAGTTCAAAAAAAGTTGGACCAGAAACTAGAAATTTAAGATAGAAAACAAGCATTTTTCATTTCTCATATAAAATGGCTCTAAAATCATTCACATTTTGACTCAAATTTCCAATAGTTTTTACAAGTCGTTTCTATCTCCTGAACGTCTCGATTAAATAAGTGTACTTTCGTCTGCATTTTGCAGCCTACAAGTTGGGACTTCTTCAACCTAGAGCAATTTAAAACGAAGATGAAAGTTAGCTGTTCGCCCATTTTGACGCCATTTCCTTTAAAATGTTGATTGTCCGCTTTCAAATTTCGCGCTTCATCGCGTCACTCGTATGCTAATTCATGCTTAATGAGGTGTGAATATTAATGATGTCCGGCCATTCTGCGCCATGCCCCAATGTCTGGGTCCACTCGCAGGACTCGAATCTGGGAATGTTTGATTACTCACTAACTGCGAGGATGTGATTTTTTTTTTTTTGTCAATAATTTTTTCTTCTGCAAATACCTCTGTAAACGTATATTAACACCCGCTAAGAGGAAAGCTTACACAGTGAAAAATGATCTTAGATTATATTTCATATCGCAGGTCTACATCAGCCTTTGGCTGCTATTCTTGTATGTAAATAATCTTGTAACTTTGTTTATATATAACCCAACCTGCGTTATCAAAAAAAAGATTGATTGATTGATTGATTGATTGATTAATTGATTGATTGATGTCTGTTAATCAAACTTCAAGAGAAAGCTAACCATTTCAAAATCAGGCCATAGACTCAAACATTATTAACCAATGATTTTATGTATATACTAATTAGTGTTGGTGAATAATCGGCACACTTAGTAGTCAGGTGATCTTTAGTGGTTAAGTGAATAAGAACAGTTCTTTCAAAGTGGGTGCTCCGGGTTCAAATCCTGTCCAAGGATTACTTTTACCTTTTTTCTTTTTATCTACTACCACAAGTCCTGAGACATAGCAATCTAAATGGTGGCCATGATAATACTTCATTTTTGGAGCAAACTGACAAAGAATGATAACCTTCTTTTGAGGAAGAGATCGTGTTGGCTGGAGTGGGCGAACAGTTTCAACACATCATCAACATTTGATTCAACAATTAAAGCTCACGAGAGGCCTTGAATTCAGTCCCAGGCTGCAGCAGCGGTTGTTAATACAGATACGGACACGATACGTCATTGAGACACCGATTAGTGCGCATGCTTATATCCAACAATGCTGAAAGAAGGGGGCATGCAAACGGCTTCAACCTCATTCAACATTTGAAAAAACAAAAAAAATGTTGACGGGTTCTTGAAACAAAGTTTAAACGCTTTTAAACTAGTTTTCATCCAATCAGATCGCTACTATAAGCAAGAGAACAAACGGTCCAAAACCCTGTCGTTTGAAGGTGGGTCTTTAGAACTCAGAAATAGCACAGTCCCCAGGCCTTTGAATAAAATCGACGCTCGACTTATTACACTCTCCTAGAAGGTTTTAAAAAAAAATTCAAAAAAAAAAAAAAAAGGAAAGGTAAATAAGTACAAATAGTTAAAACTCTTAGAATCGTCCTAGATGAGGTGGCACTTTCAAGTCATGTATGTTGCCGCCATGGATGATTCCTAAAGATGTCTGTTGAGGGTGAGTGTATAACACAAGTCAAGAAGGCAGTTCATTCCAGCATTCCAAAGTCTTTGATAGCTTGTTTTGATATAAACCTCGTTGCTTTTCTAATGTAAATCATGTTGTTATAATGTGATAACGAGTTTCTTTTTACATAAGAAAAGGAGTGAGGTTTTTATCAAAACATCGTCAACTCCAGTCTCGCTTTTATTCAAAGGCCGGGTAACTGGGCACAGAACTGTAAAATGATCTATTAGTGGTTTCTGTATTTACAAAAATTTTGGTTAGTACAAGCAAATGCCTGGTCTGAGTCTGAATTTTAACGCCGGTAAGAGGTCCATTGAAACTTTTGACGGCCTCGTTTACGTAAATACTTCGATGCAATTGTCCAGTCACCGATGGCTTTTCCTCCGCCGAGAGTAGTGCGAGGTTGCTTAATCACCGCACAGGACGACGTATCATTGGTGTTTTCATTACGAAAGTAGACGTTATACGTTGGTTAGACATTTTATTGGACGGATCCAGGAGTGGTGAGGGTGATTCCGTCGGACCCTTAAACTGAAATGAAAACAGTTCTTTGGACACCTCAATTATAACCTTTTCAGCCAGTTGATCAGATATTTACAGAATACCGAGGGAATGTCAGTATAGAAGACAGATGTATCAGTGTTAGGGTCTGGACAAACGGCAAATGTTTGGCGTTTAAACAACATCAAACATTGTTTGGTGACCAAACATGCTGATGTTGAATTGAGTGGCCAAACGGTTAACACATGTTTGATCTAGATCTACCTCAGATTAAACTCCACAAACAAAGAACTATAGCTCACAAATACGTAAAAAACATGTGGATACAAGCGGCTGAACAAGCGTGGTACGCATGCACGCGCCAAACATGTTTGATACGGCAAAACTTCGCCCATCAAACACGAGAACAAAAGAAATGTTTTTGTTTGATTGAAAATTTAATGACCTTCAAATTTTATCAAACACGATCAACCGCACCAAACAAGGTGGCCAAAAAGGTTAAATGGATGGTCACCAAATAATGTTTGATATTGTTTAAACGCCAAACATTTTCCGATTGAATGTTTGTTTAAACGCCAAACATTTCCCGATCGATTCGCTCTGACGAAGGGCTAAGGCTCGAAACGTCAGCTTTTAGAATCTCTGTACGGTGGCCAATTTACATTATCAACTCCGTTGATAAAACCCAAGGCTGCAGCCATGCATGGTTGTTACTATGGATACAGATATGGACACGCTCATACCCAACAATAGGGAGTTTTAGCAAAGACGACGGGTACGGCTACGGCAACGCCACAAAGCAAGAATATTCGTGCTGCACGTGCAACACGAATTTCCGTGCATTTCTTTGCCGTACTCAACAAAACAACAACGTGAAATCACCAAATTTTAGGTTTTGACGACAACGTGAGCATATAACAATGAATAAGTCATTTTCAGTTTTGACTTTAAAACCGTTCGTACCCATCCATTTACAGGATAGTTCACCTTTATTGTACTGTGTGAACAAGACGGATTAATCGCGAAATACTTGCGATAGCGCTAAGTTATATTTTGGACTAACGTTTTCGTTGCTGTAGCCGTCGTCTAAAACTCCCTAATGTTGAAATGTTGAATGGTTGTTGAAGCAAAGTTTAAAGGCTTTTAAACTCATTCAACATCGATTTAACTTCGTTTCAACATGTTTCAACAAGGTTGAAAGGGAAGAGGGGGCATGCGGTTTCAACGTCACTGTTCAACAACATCGAACGCATGTTGTCAAATGTTGTTTTTCCCGGGCCCTTACTTTTATTCAGTTTAGTCATCATATTCTAAAATGCATGGCCTCGTTGAATGTAGACACTAAAGTTGTCTTAAATATCTCAATACAGAGATGATTGCGACGGACAATTCCCCATGCAAGCCCCTTTCCCCTCTAGCTTAAATCTTAAGCTTAAGCGGATTCGGCTTGAAAATGACGTTACCTTCTGATGTTGTTGTTGGCACATGTCATTTCCGTAGAGAAAGTTTGGATGCCGCGTACGTCTTCGAAAATCAGCACTAATGCCACAAAAATATAAAAAGGAATAAACACTAACCCTAACACCCTTAGAAAGCGAATTTATACGTATCTTTTGATGGGGAGGTTACTAATATTAACATCGACCACCTTGGAAGGACCGAGACAATTGCATGAAGTAATGATTGATAGAAAAGGATTTTCAATAACGATGTCTCACTCTAAAATCCTTTGCATGCAAAGCACTAAGTTGATGAGTCAGGAATGAAAAAAAGAAGAATCGGGGAGCGGAGAAGGGGGAGGGATTTGAGAAGCCATCAAGAGTAGTGTAACTTCAGTGAAAAAACTCAACAAAAACTACCGGAAGAAAAGAATTTACAAAATTCGCAATAAATTTTCCATTTCCTTTTCGAATCAGTCGTCCTGAATATTGCTGGGTGGACTAGAGACAGCTGAATAATTCAGAGCTCATCGTTTCATTACAAATCTCTACAATCGATCAAACGTTGTCAACAATGATTTTCACATCTGCTTAGCTTCAAAGAAGTTAATAAATATGTGAATTACTCACCTGAGGTGATGTTGGCTTTCTGAAACAACAACGCTGAGAACTTTGTTTTGCAGCCTTTGAATTTATTGTACACTTAATTTTCTTATATGAATACTCTTTCACCTTTTTTATTGAAAATATTACACGACTGTCATCAAAATGTTTGACCAGTTGAACAGTTGACAGATAACGATATATTTTAAAAGTTCTCGGTACGTACCACAATTGAACGTATTCCGTGCTAGACATCTCCATTTGGTGCATAACCATGAAGCTACCATTTGGCGCTAGGCTGATAATAGTGACATTGTTTGGTTTGGAGATTAACGGTAGGAAGTCTGAAACCTTTTGAAGTGTATCCGGCCTATATCTTCTTTGCATAGTATCTGTACTACAAGGATTGGCTCTAATGCCCTCTTCCACTTTAACCCCAATGTTTTAACAAGTTTGTTTCGATACCTTTTCACCAATTCACATTAACTAAAACGCTCGAAACAATGAAAACGACCAAGAATGGAATTCAATTGACCATGCTTGTAAAGTGAAAAACCTTCGTTGGATACATGTTCAGTTGTCAAATAAAACCATGTTGTCTCGCAGTGATGAGCGCAAATTTCTATTACGTCGAGAAGCCTGATTAATTTTCAGGACTTCAACGGGATTTGAACCTGCGACCTCGCGATACCGGTGCGATGCTCTAACCAACTGAGCTATGAAGCGTTGGGAGCTGGTCGCGGGTTCAAATCCCGTTGAAGTCCTGAAAATTAATCAGGCTTCTCGACGCAATAGAAATTTGCGCTCATCACTGCGAGACAACATGGTTTTATTTGATTTCATACCCGCAGTGCAATATATGATGTATTTCATATATATCTTTCACTAACATGTTCAGTTGTTAAGGGTCTTTGAACCAATGGAATGCGAGCGTCTTAAAAGCTGTATTTAAGTTTTTAAATCGTTTTTAGAGAAGGAGTTTCCGTTCTGATCAGTGATTCCGAGTTGTTGTCGAGGGGATGAAAGGCGACAAAACGTACCACCTAGCTGAGAAAAAATTCTGCAATGTATACTGCGCACGCAACATGGTAAACCCCATGTACATCCGCGCTGCATTAAAATTCAATTGGAAATTTGCACCCTTACGCGACTATAATATTGTTTCAACTGAAGAAACATCAAAGTAACAATTGCTATAACGGGTAATGGTTTAACTATATGAGTTCTCAACAGCGCTGTGTTATGACAAATGGCCTGACTGCCGAGAAGTTGCAAACGAAGAAACTTGTAAAACAAACCTTTTCGTTAAATACAGATGCCAAAAGAGTTGCGGATTTTGTGGAGGTGAGATATAAACGACCACCGGCGTTGAAAGAAAATCGTTTTCTTTTGCTCTTCTAACATAGACTTTTCCTTTTCGCAAAGAAAAACCGCCTTTTCAAATGTGTCCCGGTCTGTCGAAGGTACTCATGAGGGAGCTTTACACTGACGACGACCCCGCCGGAACGGCAACGAGAAAGTCATCTCAAAACAAATTCACGTTATTGTAATCACTTCGCGACTACTCCAAGTTTTTTTTTAACACGAAAGTGGTGTGGCAGTCCCTCAAGAATGAAACCGATATGAGTCACGCTTAATTTAGGGTCTGAGAAAATGAAAATTTATCTCCAAGCAGGCTGACGTCCTCCATAAAACCTCAGTCAAAATTGGCTATTTTAAGTTGTTGTTTTGAGGACGACGGAAAGAAATGGACAAAAGTGAAAAGACGCACGGGCAGAGCGTGCAAAGCTATTATTTTTGCTGAACATGCAAATTTATGACGTTCTCGTTACCGTCGCCGTTTTCGTTGCTAAAGCTCCCTCTGATCTCAGTCATTGCGCGGATACATTAGATGGAGTCAGCACCCTTTTTCTTTTTCTCGTCAAATTGATGAAGGCACTAGAAAGGTGTGTCAGTAGGTCGCTAAGGTCGGGTCTTTGAATTATAACTTTCTATCCTACATTTATAAAACTTCAAACCACGGAAGGTCAGAGAAGCATTAAATTTTGCCTGATTGTTAATGACCTGGTTGCAATGTGAAATGAAACTCAACCTGCACATGGCGTCCATTGAGGGAATCAACACCGGACCACAATGGTGGGAAGCGGCTGATTTAACCACTACTTCAACACTACATCCGTACTCCATTCATCGAGCTAGCGACAGTTGACCGAACTTTTATTATTGAAATAAGCGCGAAGGCTTTCATTCGTGCATGATTCCCCATTAATTTAATCGTACAAAGTCTAAGGTTATTACAAACTGAAATAACAGCTTGTTGTAATGGTTTCAGGTCCCAAGCCTCCGCCGACGCAGATGCCTCCAGAACCACCAATC
>NC_090885.1:4000300-4017800 GCF_036669925.1 Montipora capricornis
TCGTGAGACAAACGCCTGCCGTTTGATAAGTTTAAGGCACTTTGCGAGAACATGATTTGGATGAAAAAGACAGTGTATGTTGTGGCTCTTATTTTGGTTCGGAGACCGCAAATCTTTTGCTCAGTGCCGAGAATAACGCCCTCTTATCAGTTAAAAACTACGTTCCTGAATCCTCTGTTTTGCAACAGTTGGCATTTCAGGGGCGCAGCGTGGTCTTTCCGTTTAGGTACGCACAGGAAGGAGTAGTAAAACGAGCGTCGAAGGCGCGAGCCTCCAGTGGGGTCTGGGGACCCAGAAAATGTTTATCTCATAGGGCCTCGAAAATGTCATTTTCCATGTTTTCCCGGGGGACGTTTCATAAATCAAAGCACGAAAAAACACACTAAGTATTCAATAACTTTGTTGTTTATTTGTCAACCTTTGGTACTACTGATACAAGTGTACATTAGACTAGTATCGATTTTAACCCGTAAATGTGGCTGTAGCAAAAGGGCGAGACGTCTCCCTTTACGACGGGAAAATTCGGAAACTACATTGTCAATATTTTTGTACTTGTGTATGTGGCATATTGCCAAAGAGGGCAGCCTCTCCTCACTTATAGTGCTTCCAAGAGGGGTTTTCAGTCTCTTCATGCCGTAAAACTGTGTTCGGCAGCGCAGGTTGACAGAGGATAGGTGAGAAAAGTGGCAAGAGTAACATATATCCCTGGATAGAACTGGCGGCTTGTGTGATCAAGTGTCTCGACCAGACACAGTTGCATTCATAAATAAGTCAAATAAATAAAGCAAAATAAAATTTTTTTTTTTTTCGATTTCCATCGTTACACCCTTGCAATTTTTTGAAGCTGTACAGGGGAGCCGGAATTCTATCGTTCAGAACAATTCTTGGTGCTTAACGAAAAATGCGCCGTCTCTAAGGACTAAAATAAAAACCCTGCTCGTTTGTTTCTTATCCGTTTTTCTGCTCATGTGTTTAACCTAGAATGGGAGCCCATTACAAAAGAGGAAACGACCCGGGAGTGGATCAAGACTTTGAGATTGAAAGAATCATCATGCATAAACAATACAAGAAGCCATTTGGAATGAGTCACGACATCGCCCTATTGAAACTCAGTACCTCTGCACAGCTGAACAAACGCGTTGCTCTCGCTTGTCTGCCGGAAAAATCAGTGGACCTGCCTATCGATGATATCTCCAAGAAATGCTGGATAACAGGTGAGAAGTCTACTTTTCTTTTTTAAAATTTTGTTTTGCTTTTCCGTTTGGAAGACACGTTGACCCCTAATCAACTTCTTTGCTGTTGGTCAAAAAAATGAGCAAAAATGGATGTATATGTTGTGATTTAAATTTTTTCTTGGTTTGATTTTTTTAACACCAGTTAAAAGTTTTCAAACTGGGTCGTAATTTTCATTTCAATTCACCAAGGAGGACTCACTAAATTTAAGGAACCCTTCAACACGAAATTGCTGAATACGACTTTATGAAGACATTCAACTTAGGCTACCTTTACACGGGTCCGGACAAATTTTTTCACGGCCGAATTTTGTACCTGGACCGCCTCTTTACCTGGAACAGTGCAAATTCTGTTACAGATCGGAGTGATTGGTTAAGCTAATGCTTTTAGCCAGTCACGTTGTAGCTAGGTGAAGTACGCGGCAAATCAAACATAGCGGCAGACAAAAACTTTATGTGATAGATAAAATAAATGCAAAGTCGGAAAAGCAAGCGAAGGAGTTGACTGGGAGACAGTGAGGAGCAAGTACGAAGACAACCAAAATGTTTTTGGAAAAGTACCCTGATAAATGACAAGAACAAACTCCACCGAGGCGGGAGGAGGCTTCAACAAAGACAGAATCCTAAACAAACTAAAAAGTATCGTGCTTTTGGTTTTTGTAAAATTTGATTTTAAAGAGAGGGAAATGTAACTTTATGGAAGTAAGAAATTGCGACCTTGAAAAATTTTTGCTTAGCAACCAAAAAACATAAGTAGATTCCATGCCTTAACCACGCACGGTTCGGGTGTTTTCATGCGTCTGTACGCATACTGGCACCGTGCCGGTCAAAAAGTTAACCTGCTTTTTTTAGGTCTTCAACTTGCACACTTAGCCGTTCAAAAATTCGTCCGCGTTCCACCGGTCCCGTGTGAACGCAAGGTGGAACCGTGCAAGTTTTTGTCCTTGCACAAATTTGTTAGGATCCGTGTAAACGGGGTCTTAATCCGTCAGACCATCACAAACGAGCTGTGATAATCTTGTTTCCTCCTTGTTCGAATAACCTAAAAAAACGACTGTGCTGTGATTGCGTGCGAACAGAAGGACAGAGTCGATGTTCAGGGGAATAATATGCATATTTTTGTGACAAACAAACGAAACTGGCCTATTTGTCACTTCATGTGATCACGAGGTCCAATGGTTGACCGCTGAATAAAAGCACTGAGAGCGCATTTTTAGTGTTAGCCTCCATCTGATGTGAACATGTTGACAAATTCCAGCGACAAGATGACCTGTTTACAACTCGGTCTATTGTTTAAGTAATGATCCGTGTAAGGTGGATAGCAATTTCCTTTGTTATGCGGCAACGGGGCTTTCCCCACATAGGAATGTTATCATTTTTACACAGAGAATGCATAAACCTACAGGAAGGCAGTTAACGCAATAAAATTCATTTACAGCCCACTTTGAAGGGTGTTTTTTTGTGTTAAAAGATTTTGACCAATCAAAAGAGTTGAAAACAAAAGCCAAGAAACGTTTACAATTTTACATGTTCCCTACATACGATTTCTGTGGAATTCATTTAAACAGAGACCAGATGAAAGATGGAAGATGAATATAATACTGCTTTTATGAAGTTTTGTTAACTTTTGCTGTTTAAGCCAATCAGAAGTAAGTACAGACAATAGAAAAGTTATCACCTTTTTGCATACCAATTGAATTCCAACATGTTCGTTGCCGTTGTTGCTATCGTTCTTATCTGGACCGTTTCTTAATTTTCAAATTTCAGGCACCTTCCCACCGGTTTCTACTTTGCTTTAGGTCGAGACTAACGCTGTATCAATGTGTCATTGGTGTTTGTATTCAGCGGTAATACTAAAATTTGAAAAGGGGCTATTATCGTCCAATCGCGGAAACTCGAGGCGAAGGATCAGGGATTTCGTGATGAGATAATAATAAATGAATATCGGAAGAAAAGGGTTCCCGGGGCCTGCAAACACCAAATCACTGTTTTGTCACTTCATTAAATAAATTTTGTGAAGTTTGATGTTTGAGCAAAATATATCTTTTAATAATATGAAGTGAAAATCTAAATCTAGCACAAAAATTGAACAAGGGTCAAGCGAGGTACCTGTGTTTCAAATCGGTTTAATTTTTAGAAATAAGGATAGTTATTGCATGAGCGGGTCCACAAAGGTGGTCCATGTTTTGTACACGTCCAGTGCAAAGCCCTGTCTGATTCAATGTACATGATGGTCCTGTTTATATTTCAAGGTTGGGGAACACTATCTTCAGGAGGGTCTACAGCTAGCGAACTCATGCAAGCACAGGTACCATTGGTCTCCAAAGAGCGCTGTCTCAAAAGTTACCCCAGACGGATCCATGACTCAATGCTGTGCGCAGGATATGACGAGGGAGGAATAGATACCTGTCAAGGTGATAGTGGAGGACCCTTGGTATGCAGGTATAATGGCAAATGGCATGTTGAAGGCGCCACTAGCTGGGGACACAGATGCGCCAAAAAAGGTTACTTTGGGGTGTATGCTAATGTCCGATACCTGCTTAACTGGATTCGTGAAATGATGGCAACTTACTAGGGTTTATATTTAGCCTTGATTACCAGCTGCTGTTTCGGGAAAGGACCTCACACTCCTCCCCTGGAGAGGAACGAAGACCAGACTGGAGAGAGCGGCGGAAATCAATCAATTTGTGGGTGATGTTGGGCCATATCTGTTTGTTTTGTCATTAAAGAAATAAATTAATTGACCACACCGACACATTTTAAGAGTGTTTAATGTCCACATCCTAGTTTAAAAAAATTTCATGACCAGCCGGGCTGCCTTTCGAAGGCAAGCACCCTCGCATTGGGCAACAAAAAAGTATAGAATATCTTATGTGCACACACAAACCGAATCGATGGGGGACATAGAAAAAGGAACAGACAATCTAAGTTCTAGAGTACACGTGTTTTAGCTGCTGAACGACGAAGTGATAGAACTTCCCGTTCCACGACACCAAACTGGAAATTGGCAGAAGGGCTGCTAAAAGAGCTTTGCTAAGACAAGTATATTGCTAAACCATTGGGCAACTCTCAAAATGCTTCAAAAATCGAGGGAAAGAAACAAACGTTCGCGAAGAGAAGAGGAATTAATTGCCAATGTCTTGGTCCACTTTGCTGCAAAATGCTTTATTGCACTATTTACGAAACAAATTCGCCTTATGCTATAAAATGTCATGCCATTACATTGATCACAAAAATACCATACCAAGCGTCTCTCTGTGTTTGTCCTGTATCTAGTCCTTTCATATTATATGACATCTTGTTCACGGAAGGACGAAACATCGGTTTTTTCACCTTCGAATTCTCCTAGAACGTTAGTAACACAGTCTTCAACCTCACTGTGTCCTACGCCTTTTGTTGATTCTCTTAACTGCTCCTAGAAAAATAAATGTAAAAACAAAATTGTTCACCAATGGAGAAAATGTCGCGTGATTAGTTTTTATATAACCAAGTGTGATGGTGAAATGGTGAACTTAACTGTTGAAGCAAGAGTAGTTGAAAGATAGCCTAGTCCACTTGCCAGGAGAACCTTGAAACGTTCACAAACTCGTTTGTATGCTGTACAAAAACAACCCTAACCAGTCACCATTACACTGGGTTCGTTCGACAGCCATCCTGCCCGCATTTCAAGGTATCAGACACCTTATAAATTAAGGCTTTACTTTCATTGAGATTTATACATGTTCAATATCACATCTTAAAAATCGTTACAAAATACCGTCTTTATGGAGAGTTATTGCAAACAAAACGCTATAAAGCCATTACCTGGAAGCAGCCATACAAATTCCATTTTCCCCTTTTTCTTTTTCAGGTAATGAATATTGAATGTCTTAAATTCTAAGTCGCTCAACCTTTGGCAAGGTTGTTGCCAGGTAGTTTTTCTAGAAAACCGTCTCAGCAAATTTCTCTAATCGTTTTCATTTGAAAACAATGTTTTCCCTCTTAAAGCACTGGTTTATTCTTCCCCCTTACTTTACCACCTAATATGAGCCAACGCACCAGTCAAAAATCTAAGACAACGTTTTCTAGCCAAACTAAAGGAAAAGCGGCGTTCATCACGTTCCTCTTATTATTCCTGGCGAGCGGAATTTTCCTTGTACATACGTATATGCTTTTGGGAAAAGCTTTCTGTTTACTAAAGGCAGTAATTTTCATAATTTTTCGAGTGAAAAACTATTACCTAGAATCCTCAATTAAGCAACCAAAAAAGCTTTAAAGTGGTTTGCACTAAAATTGCATCAGCGTGCAAGCGAAATGTGAATAAGAACCTAGTTCCACCATTCAACTTACGCCTAGAGCGTAGAGTAAAAAAAACAAGCAAT
Source organism: Montipora capricornis (assembly GCF_036669925.1). Lineage (NCBI taxonomy): Eukaryota > Metazoa > Cnidaria > Anthozoa > Scleractinia > Acroporidae > Montipora > Montipora capricornis. Next base: position 4,005,894 of record NC_090885.1, read on the forward strand.
CGAAAAGAAACCACGCAGCTCCGCATTTTTGGGTAGGGTCGTACCGTTTGTTGAACACTATATTTCATTGGCTGTATAGTGTCGTACTTCCAATTGTTTTCTGTTCGAAATCCATTGTTATCTTTGTTCGTTCTATTGTTCTTTGGGCCAATCCTGAAGCCCGTTCAATGAGGTATGACACGACCCACATTTTTAGGGCTGTAGTCAGTAAAAACGATATCCTGCAACTACTTAAACCAAACCTTGCTTTTTTTTTGCTTAGCACATTCGGGTGTTGAGAGAGTGACGAATGAAGTAGAGCCACTTTGAGAAACGTTTTGGTATATGACCACAGAGTGCTCGCAGGCATCGATGTTAATCACCCTTGAAAGCATGTACTACTGTTCGCCAAAACAGCAAACCGCACGTCAACACGTGAACATAACGTGAACGTTAGTATGCGAGCAGTCTAGCCTAGAGCCGATCAAAAGTGAATATGCTTAGTTTGATGACTTACCTGAACTGGAGTGCCACAACATATTAAAAGGACAAGCAGGCAATCCGAAGTTTTTGCCCTTAACTGCTGATATGCTGCAACACAAAAAAAGAAGTTTAATAAAAGACTAAACCTTACAGAAGAAGAAGAAGAAGAAGAAGAAGAAGAAGAAGAATGTGTTGAATAATAATACACATTGTTATATCGCTGAATTTTTCCCCCAACAGCGCGCGCTCTCATTGGTTATTTCGAGGTCACATGACATCTAACAATAAAACTGTTTCCTGGCAAATGTCTCTGAGCGGGCAACAGTGCAAAATCTACGACGTCAGAGGGTAACAGTGCACTGTTACCCGCGAATGTTAACCGACGACCGCCGTTGTTGTTGCCATTGCACTTGTGCTATATAACAAATCACTTAGGGTGCGTTTGATTGACCCTATTCCGGAATAAGAATACGTGGAGTGATGATTTAAAACGGTATGTCTGGCGCTTTTGAAGCAACAAGGATAATAATATATGTTTAAAATAGCATTTTAGCAAGTGTTTGATAAGTTTAATGTGAATCTCTGTAAAAACGAAGGATTTCTAACTTCTATTCCGGAATACGGTCAATCGAACGCGCCCTTAATGACTGGTCCCTCGGGAAATAGTTCATTTTGTTTCCCTCGAATTCCAATGTATTCCCTCGGCTGCGCCTAGGGAAAACATTGAGATTCTCCGGAAACAAATGAACTGTTTCCCTCGGGACCAAAACACAACACATGTGACAATGTCCAAATATGGTCATAGCGCGCGCAAAGTTCGTTGTGCGTTCTCAACAGATATCCTGAGATAAACGTAATTTTGTGTGTCGCGGAGAAACATGTTAGTTTTTCCAGCATTTTTTACAATAAACGTAGAAAATTGTGCTTTGTCATCAATGTGTTGACGATACGGCCTCGTCGGCTAAGTATCAGGCGATATTCCGCAGGATAAAACGGTTAAATATGAAAATAAACTAATTATGATGACTAGAACCTGCATGTATAATTAAATATTTTGAAGCCTATAGATCGATAAAATAAAGTACATGTTCATAGAAATAGTAGCTATAAAGAAATAACACTAGATTACAAGGAATTGAAATGAATGAAATGACAAGCTAGCAATACTAGCGTAAGTATAGTAGCATTTGTAAAGACTCAACTGCACAAAAACAAAACCATCCCTAATAGTCTAACATAAGATCAGGTTTAATCGAGTCCTTAAATTTAGAAAGAGGAAGGATCTCTCTTCCTGCTGCGCCCATTAATCCTCATCAGGAAAGGCGACCCCAACTCTTTTTTCGCAGGCAGTTTTTTTCGCTTTCCCGATTATCTGGGAGCCTGGAAAAGGCTACATCAATGGCGTCAGAAGATACAGGCAATTAAATGTCACAAAGTGTCCACTAAACTGTGGTTCTCAAGTAAAAAGACAAACAGCTGCATTTACTTCGACGAAAAATTAACTTTAACCCTTCCACTTCCCTTATTGCTACAAAATAGCTGGCAAATGCTCAGACCTGACGTAAATGCACACTTTATGTTGGGATATCAAAGTCGGTCGTGCAATTCAGGGTGTAAGTGGAAAAATACCACAAAGGCAAGCTTAATTGAAGAGTTTTCACCAACCTGCGCTATTCGAGCACACTGGTTTCAGCTGGTCTCGTCCGAGCATAATCACGCCCAGTCAAAAACTAAGGCATTATAAGTTGGCTGGCCCGCTTAAAATGCGCGGGTTGAATCCCTGGAATGCTCTTTCGAGTAAAATGAACCTAAAAGCCTCTGCCCGCAAGGTTAACCTGACAGACAAACCTTGAGCTGTTAAATGAGGAGCAGAATCCGTTAGGTCAACAAGCAACTTTAGGAGACACTTCAGGATTGGCAAACTGTGATGAGGTATCCTATTGGAAACAATGCAATCAAATTAGATGCCTTTGTTACGATTAAGACCTGATGAAAACCTTAAGATCATTTCCAACTCTAAATACTTTGCTGAATGATGAGTAACAAAAAGCAACTATGAATGAGATGAAGAATGCAGGACCACCAGTTTTGCAAGGATACATGAGCCGCGCCGGATAAGGTTGCAAATGCAGTATAAGCTGGGGAGAGCATGTTGAAATTTTGGCTGTTGTTTCACCCAAACCAAAGAATGCAGATGATGTCACAGGCTTAAACTTTGCAGCACTCTAAGACCCTTTGGTGTTGGTATGGCAAATCTTCTGTTCCAAGTGCTTGTCCAGCGATCCTCCGCTTGAAAACTCAGTTTACCAGAGTGCGGAGACAGACACCTAAATTGTACTGTCTGATAGCCGATATATGAAATTTCATATATTTAAACTGTGGTCATGCACATTTATTATATGGGAAGCAATTGTCAGGATAAATGTAGCATTCTGATTGGCTGGTTTTGGTGGGGATTTTACATTACGGACCATTGCCATGGAAACGGCCCTTTTCCGTAGTTTTTCTCTCTCCCTGGAAATTCACTGAAGTTGAGCGAAACAAAAACAGTTTTTAAAAAAAGCGGAAAAGGTTACCGTTCAAAGTTTGCTGATGGTAAGACCAAGATTATGAATATTCACCAAGCGGTGTCCGATCGCTCAAAGAAACGATGCCATGCAATCAACAACCAGACTTACTGACCTTGCTCGGGAGGGAATATTGACCCTCCGTCGTTTTTGCAAGGACCTCGCGCATACTGCTACGGCGTCGGGCCAATATTCCCCGAGTACGGCCCTCGAGCTCGGTTCGTAAGAAGATAGTAATTTAATTTTTAATTTTGTTGTTGTATTGTAGTTGAATAGGTGTGAATAAAATGAACTTAAACTTGAACTTAAAGAGAAAAGGATCATCACAGTTCAAAAATTATCCTTGAAGTACCTGGGCCAAGCATGCAGCATTGTGGTATGCAAAGCGTCTAAAATCCCCAGACGCGCTTCTTCATTGGGATAATCACTGACCTCCAAATATGACACCATAACTCTCAAAAGCCGCTACAGAAAAATGGCAAATAGTTTATTCAAAAATATTGCAAAATTGCTCCACAAGGAAATGTGTGCGACGCAAGCCGCAGTGCCGAAGTGAACGAAAGTGGGTTTCGAGTGGTTCGTGTCGGATAGAGTGAAGATTCTGAGTAGAATGGATTGTGGCGCAGCGCCTTAGTTGTCTTAAGTTTAAAGTGAATTGAGTAGAATGGCTGGTGCCGCAGTGCCTAATTCGACTTAAGGTTAAATTGAGTTGATCTCACTTACTGCTGTCGCAGTGCCCTGGTGCTTGCGTCATGGATTACCACAAATGCGGCACTGGACAGCAGTGTTTTTAGGGTCCATTTCTTGTGGCTCGGTATTCTGCAATCTAGCCAAAATTAGACTTCCAGGTATATCGTGCTAGTCGCACCTATGGAGAGTTATGGAAGGAAACTGCGTTGACACTTTAAGCCCGAGGGGGGCCCCAATTGACGAGTAAAATAGTCTGGCGTTAGATAGCCTGTTCCACGCTCCCATATCGTCGGGGAAACGATAAAAGCTGCGTGTGAAAAGCGAGTGGGGGCTTGGGTCGCAGCGAAGCTGGGGAGCCTGTAAGCATCTCTTAAAATTCTTCATTCTTCAGAGATGCTTACAGCCTTCCTCGCCTCGCCTTCTCAAGCATTTTTTTCTCTTTCCCGACTATCTGGGAGCCTGGAAAAGGCTAGGCTTAAGACAGAGTAAAATCTAAGTGGGTTGACACAAAGGAAAAGTTAACAAAATGTCTGGAATGTTTTAAAGGGTACCAAACCTTAAAATGCCGTAAAGTAGTTATTCCCATGTGTTCAATAAAATTCTTCAAGTGACTTGCGTATGCCTGATACAGACAAATACAAAACTTTAGGTTTACTTCTAGGCATGGGTTTTTATTGTATACCCAACAAAACTAGTTCTCAGAAAAAGTCTGCATAACAATCAAAATATCTAAAAAGCAGAAAGGTCAAGAACAAACTGTGAGAGAAAAAGAAAATGCTTTTTTTTGTGTATGGGAACAGCTAAAGCAATCACAAAACTAATTATTTATCAATAGAGCGGTTTTCAATTGAGTGTCGAAAGTAATTAGATAATTACTTTGGTTTATAATTACTTCACTCAGTGATTGGTTCAAAGTTCTCGCGCCATTTTTTCAACCAATCAGAAGTGAAACCAAAACCAATCGTGGCTCGCGCGTGCTCATTTTCCCGCGCTTTGTGTTGGCTACGTGTAATTACTTCGAGTTTTGATTGGTTTGCTGGATTGTCTCCGTCCTTTTTGATTGGCCAAAGTAATTACTCTGGTTTTGGTTTTACGACACTCAATTGAAAATCGCTCTATTATGAAATTTGAAGACAAAGTGACAGGTAAGTTCTTCAAAAATTCACAAAAACAGTAAAGGTTCAATAAGATGAAAACTCAACAAACTTTGCATCATCACAAATACAGTGATCACTTTATGATTGTTAGTGGCCTGACAAATTCCAATACTCACCCGCCGCATGGCAAGTTTACTTTCAAATTCCATGGATGACAGGACAATCTGAAACGTACTGTCAAATTTGTTGGTCTGTAAACAGGAATCACAATAAAAATATAATATAATTTCATATCATAGAGACCTGCCCTAGGGTTATGGGCACATGGTGTCTAGGGTTACTGTCAAAGAAAACAAGACATGAAATAGGCTTTAAAAAATAACAAAAAACAAAATGTTCCTTACTTTCCTTCCAAACTTGGGTTTTATAGGAGATAGTTCAACCACTTTCAAAATGCTTATCAAACAAGGGTGAACAGCCTTCACAACAGATGGCTCACTGGTGTAAAGATGACGCTGGATGGCCTAAGAAGGCAACATACTGTGTTCAAGTTCGGAACAAATCCATTCCCTTTTATTGACACTTGCCACAACAGTAATAATTAATTTGTTGTGTGAATAAAAGGGAAATATTTAGAGTTATTTAGAAATTGTCTATTACGGTAATTTTGCTTTGTGACTTTGTAATCTTGCAACTTTGAACCAAATAATAATGAAATTTGATTAAATAAAAAAAGAACAGAACTGAAAAGGAACATTAGAAAAAGCTAGATAATATTGAAATATGTAGGAGAGACCTATTTTAAACAAAAATATTACTATATCTCTCTCTCTATTTAACAACGAGATTCCATGTTGCCGTGCTTCTGTTCAGCAATAGATCACAGATGATGTCAAAATGTGCTAACTTAGCAAAAATGATAGATAGATATATAGATGTAGATAGATAGATAGATAGATAGATAGATAGATAGATAGACAGACAGACAGACAGACAGACAGACAGACAGACAGGTAGGTAGGTAGGCAGGTAGGTAGGTAGATAGATAGATGCAACACTTTACCTCAAAGAGAACATCAGCTCTTCCATACCACTGAAGTTCAGCTGAGTTCTGAAACAAAAATTCAATACATGCATGTATCAATGTTGCAAAGCAACACAATATAACAGAAAAATGCTCTTTTCCCCTCAAATTTTAGTAATTAAGAAAAACAATTGTGGAGTAATTTACCAAAAGGATAGTCTGCAATGCAGACAAACTAAACTGCTGGTATTGATACTGTCAGATTGACATGTCCACACTGCACGCAGGCAACCTGAGGGATTGGCCCATGGTCAAACTTTAAAATTTTCATGAAAGAACAAACTCTTGGATGTCTTTCAAGCCAGAAATTCTCAACACTTATTTTATTTGCCTTTTTTTGCAGGTTCCAAATTTATTGCGTGTATTTAATTGTTCTCTCAAACTTCTCTTTTGATTTAGTTTGTAAGCTGGAGCCTTCCAGTTTGCAGATACATGTAATAGTCCATAACTTCTGATATACTACATAAAAATACTAAGCAGTTCAAAATACCATGTTTTCCACAACATGCCTCAAACATTTTAACCCCAACACTTTGTTGTCCACCTGTATTGATCATTAAGCAAAAATAAGATATAGGTCATGACAAATATCCAACATTTAAGAGTCACCATGGTTGGTTTATTGTGTTTTTAGTGAGCGTATATTGAGTGAAAATATATTTTAGTGAGCATATATTGGATGCTGTTCACAGTCTGATTCCTTAACCCATTGACACCTCAAATACCCTGGGACTCCCTCGGTTGAAGAGTAAAATCGTCTAGCATTAGACCGAGTAAAATCTGTCAAGTCTCACTCCCAGGGATCGATGGGTTCAAAACTCAATAATTATTATATTTCACTTTCAATTGAAATATAAAAACCAACAAAACACTGTACTCTACAAAATTGGTGCCTTTTTCTGCAAAGCAAAAAAGAGGTTTAGCCTGCAGAGTTACCCTTCAAAATCAGCAAATTGCTTTTAACAAGATGTACACTCACAGTTGTAAGGCTTTGAAGACTAACTGCCTGGACTGTCAGCTCCTTGAAGCATGGCCAAGCTTATCAGGATTAAATACCACGGTAACACATGCTTCAAGAAACTCAGCAATGGATATTAGCCTTTTAATCATTTTGAGTAGGATAAGTTATTTAGCTTAACAATAATTATTATATTAAGCTAAATATTATATTTTGATTATATTTTGTTCTCATTGCAAGAATTAGAAGAGCCACAATCACAATTTTTCATCAAATTATGAAAGTTTGTTGACTCCACACCAGACTTACATGTAAAGTAATTTTGATGCAAAGGTTTTCACTTTGAGCACAGGTTTTGGATCTTTCAGTCTGCTATTACTCATAGCTGATTAACTTTAAAATTGACTCGACAGCCCAGAGAGCTGTATTGAGGAGAGAATGACATCAAAGACTCATTCAATTAAGCAACAAGTGTGAATGCAGCATGTTTACAATAGTCTGAAAGCCCCCAATTCCAGTGCTGCATGCTAAATCAGTCATGTAGTCACACACCGCACCGGTGGCTCAGTTGGTTGAGCACTGGGCTGTTCACGCGGGAGGTCGTGAGTTCAACTCCGGCCGGACCAACACTCAGGGTCTTTAAATAACTGAGGAGAAAGTGCTGCCTTTGTAATTGCATCTGCAAATGGTTAGACTCTCTAGTCTTCTCGGATAAGGAGATAAGCTGGAGGTCCCGTCTCACAACCCTTCAATGTTCATAATCCTGTGGGACGTAAAAGAACCCGCACACTTGTTGTAAAGACTAGGGCATGTAGTTCCCGGTGTTGTGGTCTTTTTTTCTGGTCTGGATAGCGTAGGGTGGAGCACCTCGCATAGGACCTCGAGTCCTGTTCGTGCTCCTTCCCTCTGGGCAGATTTGCCCAGTAGAAGAGACAAACCAGATGTCTCGTAAAACCAAAACCAAAAAACCAAAACAATGCATTCTTAGGTGACTGAGTTGATTGCAGGTTTTACTCAACAAGGTAGCAGGGATGGTGAAGAAGTGAGAGCACCTGCCTCCCACCGATGTGGCCCAGATTTGCTTCTCAGCTGTGACATCACGTGTGGCACCTTGATTATACATTTCTTTCATCTAAAAGATAAACAATGTTGAGGTTTGACCTAAACCCAGAATCGCAAACCTCGCTAAATCACATGACATACAACATGACCACTCGGATGGGCTGGACCAGATTTATGCACTAGTATTTACAGCTCAGGTAGAGTACTGCACCGGCATCACAGAGGTCATGGGGTCGAATCCCGTGAAAACCACCTGAATGTCTTAAATTGTCCAGATATTTTGTGGGTTGAATTTGTTGGCTCTCTGCCCTTTTTTTTTGGTACTCTGTTTTTCCCCTCTTCTCAAAAGCCCACCTCTGATTTGAAATGAATTGATTTGATTTGACTTGATTTCTGTACAGTGTCCTAAATCAGTGCCACAGTGATACAATGTACATTCTTTTGACAGTTATAATAAATAAAGTTCATTAGTATATACCACATAAGTGAATAGTGCTTTCCATGCAGTCTGATTGGCTAGCTTGGAGGTGAATGGCAAAATGAAAAAATGAAGAAAAACAAAATGACTACCCATTATCGCTTCAGTTACTTAGGAGCAAATTAATTTTTATCAATTAAAAAAGGGGAATTAATTATTAACGGTGGATATTTACCTTGGCACTTTGCCACACGGTAAACATCCACCACTATCCTCCACTTCAGTGAATAATAATAATTATAATAATAAAATTGCATCATCATCATCATCATTATTGAGTCTTTGACGTCACTATCCCCAAGATCCAGCTCTCTAAAGACTTTAAAGATCATAGCAATGGAGGATCATTAAATATTTAGGTAACTTTTAACTTCAGTTGGAAAGTAAAAATCTTCTGCTTGAAACCAAGGCTTAAAACATTTCCTATCAAGAGTTAAGCAAACACACCATTAAAATAGGTATGAAAAGAAAGGAATAGATTTCTTACTAGAAGAAGCACTGTAGAGTTAATGTACTAAATTTCAGTTCATTTTGTTTCACTTTATTAAGAGCAGTCCACACTACATTCATTTTGCCTGCTCCTTCAGACCAGCTGTTTCTTTCCCGTTATAATCTCAACGTTTAAATAGTGCAGCCCAGCTTCAAACAAATTTTAAACCACTATTGGTCCTTTACTTCTCACAAATAAACCAGTTAACCCTTGTTTGGAATAAAGTGGGTTTAGGCATCCACTGATAATTGCTGGAATTCTTGGGGCTGTAGCTGTAGAACTTTACAATGGAATTTTGCAACACGTAGATTTGCGGGTCAGTTTTTTTTTCTATGGAGAGTGCTAAATCATATTATACCTTGTAATCATCTATAAGAAGAAGCAGAGGTGACATCAGTTTTGGAAAATGATCCCCTACAAATGGATGCTGTCAAAACAAAATAATCAATACATGAATTTCTCTTGAAAATGCCAGATTTCCAAATATAATGGTTCAATGAAGCTACGTATTTCTAGATGGGTAGTATGTTTCACTGCAAACATTAAATTCTCCTGAGTGTATTAAAGACATAAGTCACTTTTGTCTTCATTGTCCTACATATGCTGCTCTGAGAACTAACTTGCTGGCCTCTGCTTAATAAATTGTTCCTGTGGGATTGTCTCTCAGACTAAGGAGAAAGTTGAGCTTTTTTTTTCAATTCTGTTAATTTATCAGATGAAAAGTGCATGCAAAATTATATGAGACTAAAAGCAATTCAATGTAGAACATTAATTTTATACTATGAAACAGTCTGTGCACTCAGAGTTTTTTTTTTTCACCTGCACCCACTGTAACTTATTTATCCATGCGTGAGCTCTCTTGATGAGTATGTCTGCTCTAACTTACCGAGCAAACGCTCCAAATACATTAAAATGAAAAACAAATCATACCTTAATTTGCATGGTACACCACACTAATGCATGGTATGCTATAGGAGACTTCTTCCAAGTTTCTTTTAGAAGATGAGGTCTCAAGAAATCAAGAACAAGTCTGAACAGCCCTGAAGGAAAAACCAGGCCCACTGTGCTTGTGTCTTCTGATGCAGATGTATCCTGATGTGTACATTTACTACCAGAATTAAACTCAGCATCACCAGAAAGGAGCTCACTAATAGATGAACACTGGCAGTGTGTGCAGATAAAGGAGAGTAGTTCTACAAAAAAAGTAAATAAATGTAAACCAACTGAACATCACAAATAATTAAATGCTTGAGAATAGATTAGAATGGGACTTAAGTAAGTTAAATCTCCACAAGTACTCCTAAAAGCATTGAAGTGATGTTGTCATCTTAAATTATGACAGCAATTGATAAATCGTAGCATGAATTAAAAACTACATTACGTTCATTTACATGTATGATTCTTCTAAATGTAATCAGAATTCTAAAACTATTTCAGTTGGTAATTTGCACAATAATTTACCAACCATGAGCTGTGAGCCTTGAATCTGTACTTGACCATGAATGTTCCTCCAAATTTGCAGCACATAATGACACCAAACAACAGGCTATTTTCTTCATTAAAAATTTCCGATAAGAATGCTGTGTAATGAGATATTGGCTTATTAGGTATATACATTTTCAGAGGATATTACACAGTTGTATGAGTAATAAAATAATTCTATACTGAATGGCAATTACAATTAAAAGCTTGTAATTTCATGAAATAACAACATTCAACTCAAACATCATTTCCATTGAACAAAAAAATAAATAAATAAGGAGTTTATCTTTAAACCACTGACAAATTTTAACACGCTACACTGCCTAAAACATGATCGAAAAGGAACAGTTATCCTAAAAAGAGTTGTTGTTATCTTGTATTGACTTACAGGATTTCCAGTGTCAATTTGATTAAGCTTCTTCCATAACGAATATAACAAACATTGACAAGCTGTCAATACAACAGAAGATTGCTTTTTGTAATTAACAATTTCTTCCTCTGTCCAACCTGAAAATATAAGGTTTTCTGTCAAATAACAATTGCTTCTCATTCGGTCCGATTTATAACTGATCTGGTGGTGGCCAATTAAAACATAAGATGTTGTAAAATAAAATAGCCCACCCTGCCTAAATATTAAGCCACCTCTAATAAAGCCCTTATCCTCTTCAACGACCAACTGGCTAACTCAATGTTGTACCAAATTCAAACCCTTTGGGCATAAAACGTTTCATTCCAAGCATTCCATATTCATTTAAATGTGATTTGCTACATTGTTCTTGGTCTCCACCCACATGACATGGCAGCCATGTTGGATGGCAATAATTATAGTACAATTTCTGTTCGCAGAATTTACACAATACCTGGTAATAAAGTTTATTTCCCAGTGAAGAGAGAGGTTATTGTTCTTGCCATTCAACATGGCCACCATGACGTCACATGCAAACCGGCAATAATGCAAATACAATAAACAAAGAATCTTAACCCAGGGAATTTGAGTTGGGTACAACATTGAGTTTAATAGCTGATTAGGTCTATTATGGGATGTCAGAATAAACAACCTTGGACGGCATTGTTCAAACCGCATGCCCCATGATATGTTTGCTGACTGTGACTTGAGCCCGCTGTGTCCCGTGCATTCCTTTACAGTAATTCCACTGTTGTTTAAAGTGAGCCCACACAACATGAAGTATCAATCAATATAACGTTTATTAAAATACATACACCTTGCAGTCTTTCGCCTGAATTACGTGCAATAAAATACATTACTGTAATAAATTTATCTATAAGTAAAATAATTAAGTATATTGCTGACATAAAAACGATAAAACTATTAAAGGAGAAAATCCGCCTACACTTGAAAAATTGGAAATACACTAATTCAAAGAAGGTGACTATTATATATAAAAGACTTCTTGTAACGATCTGTTTTGCAAATTAGAATATCAAATGTTCTATTATTCCTCAATTTTCTACATTTAGACCTTGGTGGAAGCAGACTAGCTAATTTATGAAGATTCAGTCATTAAGTAACTGCTGT
>NC_090885.1:4020300-4047800 GCF_036669925.1 Montipora capricornis
AAAAAAGCGCTCCCCTATAATTTTTTGCTCCTCTGCAATTGGGGGGGGGGGGGGGGGGGTACCACCCTTGAAGTTACTGCTGAATTCTCCGACCTTGGCTTGCTCACGAACCACAAACTTGGAACTCTCATATAGACAAGATTTCCAGCAAGGCGAACAAAGTGCTTGGTTTGATAAAGAGAAATGGGAGGGGTGGGCATTTGGTGTTGTTAAAACTAAATGTATGATTCACAAATTAGAAAAAAAAGTAATTTTTACTTGATTTATTAAGAGAGTCCGTGATAGTAGCCTGTGGACTTGGTCCATCTGAGTAGTAGTCCATCGACTATTGGTCAGTGAAATGAACCTTCCCCATCTGAGTACACTGGTTTATTTCCATAAATTCTACTAAGGTATGATTTATAGCATATTTTTTTTCTCTGCTGCACAAGTAACTACCGGTAGTTTTTTTCATATCTGGAGGAAGATAATGTGAGTTTCTATGAAAGAAGAATTAGAATTTGCTCATCTGATCATTTCCATTGCACTGGCAATTTTTTTTTCTAGATGCCATCTCAAACAAAAATAAAACACTCATGGAACAGTGGTGTACAGTGGATATTCAGTGGACTGGAACAGGCACCAAATTCTGCATGGGAACTGGGAACAAGAGGGGCTCATAATGCCAAGAGTTTTGTTGAAGAACAGCTAAAGTGATGACAGTGCTCATTTAGCAATGGATAAGCTGTCTTCAAGTTCTCTTACAAAGTGTAAAGTACAAGATGAACCATCCATCCTTTTTGTTTGCAACTCTTACTTTTGATAAAATTAAATTATTTAATTATTGATCTAACTTGTTACTCTTAGTCTTAACAATCAATCTGAACAGTTGCTTGTTAATTTTATACTAGTTTTAGTGCACCAGAGTACGTAAACTAATATTATAACAGGTGTCAGTGTAGCTCTTGTGTTTGTTTGTTCCCAGGGCACAGTCTTTCATTCTTGTTCTTTTGTTGACCTTTGTTTACCCAAGCCACTACTGGCACAGGCACCCCAAGCGCAGCGTGACTATGGCCGACAAAAATAAAATAAAATCTCCCACCGAGAAATTGAAAAAAGGTTCAAATCACGTCGGATCTGGAAAGTATCCACACAACAAGTTAGCTACCCACAAGAGCAATACGGTTAGGCTTTTTAATTGAGAATTTTTTCATTAATTATCCTCTTATGCCTTTTGTTGGGATTCCCATACAAATCCTTATATTAATGTCGGCCATGCACACACTGAGCTTGGGGCGCTTGTGCTACCAGTGCATTTAGAACCTAAACCACGCTCCTTCTATGTACCTTATTATGTGAGTATGGGTCTGGGATGAAAGTTTGATACATCCACTTATAAATGTTACAATCAGTGCTTCAAGTGTCTCTACAAAAATAAAGAAATCACTTTTTAAAAAAAAGCGAATTTGATGAGGGGTTAACGCTTGAAATGTCAGCTTTCAAAGTTCTCTACGGTGGTTAATTTAGCACATCAACCCAGTTGATCAACCGATTTCTGTGTTACTTATATAGACATTTTCGGTACCTTCAAATCTCCTTGAGAAAGGATCACGGCACATTGCGTTTGTTCTTTGAATCCCTTGAGAGGCACATGCAAACGTTTGCGCAGCCAGCTAAGGATTCACCTGGCCCGGCTCTTCAGGAATTGTACCATATTTTGGCAAACAGCGCCTGATTTTTTTTAAACATAAACTGGATGAAGCAAAGTTTGTGTGCAAGGAGTTCATTTGTATGTAACCTGCATACAGGGACTTGTGTGGGTAATTTAAGGTATTGTCCCTTATAGAACCTGAAAAATCCAATCAAATGGGGAAGAAATTTGGAAGGTTGAACCTCGAGATAATATCGATCGTCATAGAAGGGCTTGACTGAGAGCCACCACATGATGTTTAATACAATTTGTATGATGAACATATTGGTGCTGTTGAAGATCTTGAAAGTAAAGGCAAGACCAGACACTTTATAAAGAGAACTAGTTCTAAGGGCCTGTTTACATGGTCTCGGTTACCCGAGACAGCCCTCCTCCCGAGACAACTTTACCGAGCATCTATATTAGAATTGCGTGACCGAGACAAAGTTGACCCTACTTAATTACGCATATATTTTAAGACGCATCTTCAAAAAATACGTATCATCATTTGCCTTTCTTTCTTTCTAGTTCGTTTTTATTAAGTATAGTTGCGTTTTCTTATTCAGGAAATGGACTGAAAATCTTAACGCAGTAATAATATGTAGTTTAAATAAAAGGCTGTTTATGAATCAAGTCCGCAAATGTCATTTATCAAGTCCGCAAATGTCATTTATTGCATAACCTGCACGTTATGCAATAAATTATACATTGGTGAGACAGGTAGACGACTAGGTGACCGATTCCGCGAACACCTTCGCGATGTTGAGAAGAATGACAAGGATGCATCCAAGCCAGTCGCTCGCCATTTTAATCTGCCTAACCACTCCAAAAAACACATGGCTATCTGCGGCCTTTCCCTACATCTAGGCACGACGGAAAGCCGCAAGAATCTGGAACAAAAATTCATCTTTCAAATCGGCACCCTTAATCCTCACGGTATTAACGAACGCTTTTCATTTAACTAATATATTCCTATTTTTCACGTTGCCATGTTACCACCAATAGCGTAGCTCCTACTCTACTATAAAAACTACACGTAACCCATAATCCCTCGATTCGCTCTGACGAAGGGCTAACGCTCGAAACGTCAGCTTTTAGAATCTCTGTACGGTGGCCAATTTACATTATCAACTCCGTTGATAAAACCAAATTTTTGTATACTACTTCCCCACCGACGCAGCACCACAGTTTCTTTAGAAACTACCCCTTCATTCATGTTTATGAATCGAGAGTTTCCGTTGACAGCGGTGAGAATTTTGGCAGGAAAAAAACTTTTAATTCGAAAGTAAACGCTAAAACATGTATAAGCTCCCAAATTGTTGCTTCTTTGATTTTTATTTTATGCGTGCGCATCCAAGATTTTGCTGTCTCGTCTCGGGTGGTCGAGGCAAACTGTTACATGCGAAAACGTTGTCTCACCTGCCAGGGTTACCCTACCTGCCGAGGAGGCGAGACAACTTGCCTCCCCGAGTTGTCTCGCCCACCCGAGGTGTCTCAACCACCTCATGTAAACGGTTGATAGAATTTTTTAAACAAATGAGAGGAAAAATATCTCGCCAAGGGTAACTCGGGGGGGGAAGGGTTGTCTCGGGTACCCGAGACCATATAAACAGGCCCTAAAAAAAGCAGTGAATTCGCTGAATTGACTGACTAGAAGTTTCCCGGTCATTGTTGTCACTAATTTTGTCCGCCTGGCTTTGCTGCTAAAAGTGTTCTGTTGTGTTGGGGTACTTTCATGTACGCTTGTTTGTAGCACTGATATTCATTGAAAAGGTTCTCCCCGTGCAAGACCGTTACTGGCTTTACGTTTTTCTCAAGTTAGAAATTGAGGACTTCACACACTTGGACTTTGCTGGAAAATTCGCTCGATCCACCACAACTTTGCATGGCCAGTCGAGCCTTCAATCGTTCTTGCTGTTGTTTTAATAGCGCGTTTCAATTCCCCTATGAAACCCTGTAATATGTTTTTCTTTTCCTTGCGCGTAACGCTACCATTACTCAGCCTATGTCTACTCGAAGGATATTGTTGTCATCTTGAAGCCAATCCAAAACACTTCCAAAAAATTGTGGCTACTCTGTTAAGCACACGCGGAAACTGCGACTATGTGGCTACATCGCTAAGTACCCCATCTGCATAAAAATCGTAACCGCGTAGCCACAGTTTACGCGTTCGCACGATAACATAACAGCGTTCTCGCTCAGTCAGTCACTCGTAACCGCACAGAAGCCGCTTAGCCGGCAACGAGGAGGTATTGCTTTGAGTGGCCGGGAGGCCGGGTATGATGAGGTCATGGTTGGCCATAAACTAATTTTGCCTCGGCTTATATAATTTTACAGAAACTGAAAATGATTAATTTACCGAGAAATAATATACCTGAAACGACGAAAAACTCGGCCTTTTCTTGAAACAAAGTTTAGTCGAGATACGGTAGTTTGACCCCGGGGGAGGTACTGCCATATATGGACTATATAGGTAAGTACTGCTGTGAAGGGTATGGTTTTCCAGCAGTTTACTTTAGGATAGAGTATATAAATCATAGCCTTTCGGTCTAGAATAGGGTATCTTTTTTCACGAAACTGACCAGTCGGTTGAAGATTTTATCAAGACTAAGGAAACCAGAAATTCCCACTCAATAATATAAAAAAATCAAATCGGCAAAGTTTAAGTTTACCTAACTCAGCCTCAACAGTGTCAATAAATGGTTATCATGAAACACCTCTGGATATTATTAACTGTCAAGAATCGGAATTTAGACGGAAATCGGTGCGAGTTTACTCTAGTATAGGGTAGCAAAATTCAGCTTTACTAGCTCTGGTATAGGCTAAGGGTTACAGGGTCCCAGCGGCACATCCCTACCCAGAAATTCCTAAAGTTCCTTTTCCCCCCCCCCTCCCCGGGAGTTTGACGCGCTCTTTGTTGCCGAAAGAGGATATCTCTGAACTGATTCACAATACCTATTTTAATTCTTGGTCTTTTTCCCAAAAAGCAACTTGGTTTTGGGCCAGGTCACACTAGCGGATTTTTATTTTCTCTGAAAAAAAAAAGGTCAACCGCAAAAGCTTGGATGAGTGCAACCGATGCACGAGAACCGTACAAATTTTCGTAAAACTCTACCAAACTTCAGAGGAGTCGGGGGTTTTTGTCAGGAAACCAAACAAATGATTGGATTTGCCATTTTTTTCCCGGAAATTGGAAGTCCGTGAAAATTTTTTTGTAGCCAAGTGCGACCCGGCCCTTAAAGGGGCTAGGTCACGCTATTTTAGGTAATTTTGTTTAATGTTGTTAATTATGAGCTCTAAACGTCAAATTGGCAGAGCAAGAGTCTTTCATTTGCAAAATCACGGCCACATAACAACTGAGAATGATTTTCCAGCTGTGTAAATGACATTTTGATATAGACTGATATAAATTTGAAAAAAGGTGGGCCGACGTTTTTCAAATTTACCCAAATTCAATCCATTTCAATCCTCTCCAGTTGTGTCCATCCATGTCCCTTCTTGGCTTCCCTGTGTTTTGTTAGAGTTCTTCTATAGTTTTGAACAGTTACTTTGATATTTTAGTTAATTCTATGACCATTCGATCAGTGCTGAAATTGCCTAAAATTGCGTGACCTAGCCCCTTTAAGGCTGGTTTTCACTAGCGACGGAGTCATAGTCGGAGTCGTAAGAGCACTTATAACCTAGTGAAAATTAAAAATCGGAGTCGTAAGCGGAATCATAAGATCGACGGAATCGGAGTCGAAAGAATCAGAACGTTCCCATTTTCTTCTGACTCCGTTCATGACTCTGTCGCTTATGATCCAGTGAAAACTAGATTGTCGGAGTCGGAAGCAGAAGCGGAAGAACCAACCAATGACAATACTTGGAATCGAGCATTGTGATTGGCTAAATTCTTCCGCTTCTGCTTCAAGAGTAACGACGGAGTCATAAGCGGAATCGGTATTCTGCTTCCGATTCCGACAGTTTGATTTTCATCAGAACGTATCGCTCTGCGCTTCTGAATACGACTCCGACTCCGACTCCGACTCGATCGGTCGCTAGTGAAAAACAGCCTTTACTTCATACAAAGCGAGCAATGTGGGTAAATAGTTTCAGTTACCATAGTGACACATAAAATAGGATCATTTTTTTCTTGCGCGTTATTCGAACGTGACTCGTGTTGCTGGCCGGGTACATTGTATTGTGTTCTTGGGCAAGACACTTTACTCTCACGGTGCCTCTCTCCACCCAGGTGCATAAATTGGTACTAAAATGCCGGGAGTAAGCCTGCGAGGACTGGCATCCCATCCAGGGGGGCGTAGAAATACTCCTAGTCGCTTCATGCTACAGAAACCGGGAGAAGCTCCGGCCTGATGGGCCACTTGGCCCATGTATATCGTTAAACATATTTTTAATTTTAGCATTTTATTGTACGAGTATTGTATTTTGTTGCATTATGCAACTCTGAATTTTCGAGGTGAAATAAATAAAGTATATGTATGTATGTGACGTTTTCTCTTTAAAGATACAAAGCGTTTCATGCCACCCTAATCCCGCCCTAATAGTTTCGAGATTCAGTTCGAAAAACGATCCGTGGTCTTATTGGGCGGTGGAAATCAGAAGAGAAGAACTTGCTCCACAACAATGTAAAAGCCTTTACGTCGTGCTCAACCGACAACACTTTAAAAGACTGGTTTCCATATGATCTTCCGGATCGTCCCGATCGCCCCAGTCGTTTCAAATAATGTTCGGAGGCAATCGGGACGATTCTATGAAAACACTACTCAAACGATAGTAAACGACCCAGGCCGACTAAAACGACCTCGATCGTCCGGATAGAACTGAGTTCGGGACGATCCGGACGATCGATCATATGGATACCAGGCTCTAAGTGCACGACTCAAATTTTGATACGCTTTGAGACTTTTTTAACCAAAAATGTATTTTTGCTCTGAAATAGCGCTGAGAACATAAATTGCCTTCAATCTTTTAATATAGTATTTACATCAGTTTCTAACAGCTATATCTTCTAATGATTTTCTTTTCGGTTCGTGAATTGTTCAAAAAAGTCATCATTGGCTTCCCCTCTTCTTCTTATGTGTACAACTTTGAATGACTTCTTGGCTGAATTAACCCTGTCGTTAATAGCCGATCTTCTATTCCCCGCTGGGAGTCGCAGAATAACCGAAGGGTTTCGATCTTCCCACCACTTGTGTAAATCTTGGTCTTTTCTTTAATTTGTCTTCGGGGCTAAGAAACCTCTGAGCATCAGGTGACCTAAAAAAAAGAAGAGGCGAGAAATGAGACAATGAGACACTTGCTCAGTCGGGTAATTCAACTACAACCAGTCAAATGGATGCCACAAATGCGCCAATTTAATCACTGAAGCAACAAGTACTGTAATTTTAAAAGCAATAAGCGACTAAGCCGAAAAGCTCTATCCTCAATCATTTCCCCGCCCACTTTTTGCATGGCGAAAATATCCTTCCTC
Organism: Montipora capricornis; assembly: GCF_036669925.1. Classification (NCBI taxonomy): domain Eukaryota; kingdom Metazoa; phylum Cnidaria; class Anthozoa; order Scleractinia; family Acroporidae; genus Montipora; species Montipora capricornis. Next base: position 4,027,440 of record NC_090885.1, read on the forward strand.
GTTTTTCTCTGCTTTGCGGAACCCCACCGAAACGCGTATTTAGGCTAAACATGAAACTCCAGTGGGGGCATGGTTTTCCCCTAGAGGTATAAAGTTTACCGATTAAACAACGTTTCAACTTGTGTTCTTATTTTATACATGCGGTGCACAATATACCTTAATCGTAAAAATATTGAAAATACATACTTCTTTACACGGTTTATGACATCCTCAATCTGCTTTGTTCGTTTGTGAGAGGTTCCTAATGTCACAATTAACATGTTATAGCTCTAAAAAAAAAGGAAATATACTTCAAGCCTAACATCACAGAAAATGGTACTCTACTTTACTCTACTTTAGATCACAGCGAACTAAATTGTCGCTTCTTAACGGCGAACTGCGGTCAGTTATTTGAGATTCTGAAAACGCCGAAACTTTCCAACATTTACGGTAAGATTGATCATTTGGCGCAAGAATTTATTGTCGAAATGGATTCCGCCACTCTCTCTCCTTTTCGAGGGATTTTGTGTGCTCGTACGTACTAAATTTTAAAACTTGTATAGAACAAGGATATAAAATTGCTGCGGATATTGTAGTTTACATGTGCGTAACAGAATGAAGATTTCAAGATTACAACTACAATAAAAAGAGAAATAATGATATCTGGTTGTCCTGGAATCAGGGTGGGAAAAAAAAACCCGATGGTGCACTTCAGGGCATGGACAAACGGGAAATGTTTGGCGTTTAAACAACATCAAACGTTGTTTGGTGACCAAACACGCTAATGTTGAACTGAGTGGCCAAATGGTTAAAACATGTTTGATCTAACTCAGATTAAACTCCACAAGCAAAGAACTATGGGTCACAAATACATAAAATACACGTGGATACAAGCGGCTGAGCAAGCGTGGTACGCATGCACGCGCCAAACATGATTGATACGGCTGGCCAAACGAACAAAACTTCGCCCATCAAACACCATACCAAAAGAAATGTTTTAAGTTTTTTGATTGAATGTTGATGGCCTTTATATTTTATCAAACACGATCAAACAGCACCAAAAAGGTGGCCAAACGGTAAAATCTTTGGTCGCCAAACATTTCCCGTTTGGCCAGGCCTTAGACTGAATACTCAAGAAAATCACTGAAACCTACAATAGATTTGATTAAAATGGTTCGTGGTTGCAAAGCGTGATAAAGCTTGATTAACACTTGCATGAGAAGGAATAACCCTGGGTGCCGTAATGGATAAAATGATTGAAAATGATTGAAATTTCCATGCATTGTAATACCTTTGTCAGCCATTTTAAAGCCAGTTGAAGTCGCCCCTGTTTCAGTCTTATGCTGCCGAGCATCTGATAACAAGCTGCAGCTTCTTGACTTGGATCACCGTACAAAACCACTTTAGCTTCGGCTACTGACTTCTGTAGAGACACCGCTTCCTCTAAACTTCCCTCACGGATTAGCAAGCGGCTGAGCTCATCCTGGATCGGGGGAAAGCAAAAAAAAGCTGTAAAGATGTTTCTACTTTTAACAAACATAACTGCCCATTTTACCTTTCATCATATTACCCGTACGGCTCCAATAAACGCAACTCAGGGTAACGTTAATAGCCAGTCACAGGAAAAGCCGTTTGGACCAGCGCGAGCAGCTTATTTGTAAGCAACAAAATTTCTTTATTGTTGTTTTAGTGTTGCATGCGAGCATCAAATGAGTGATAGTACTAAACAAGACGAGAGTGAGTTTTATAACCCGCATGGAATTTCGGATAATGCACTTTCGGAACAAGTATCTTGAATATTCCCCGATATTCATTGCCGAGCAAAAACGAGAACACATCGCACAGATCGGAGCGGGCGTAAGGACCGAGCGTAGCATGAATAAGGGCGTGATATACTTTCGGATGATCACTTTAAAAAATCTTCGCAAAAAGTGGTCTCAGCTTTGAAATCAAATTTGGTTTTCCGTGTTTATTTCCCACGTTTAATGCAATGGAATGCATTTTAATTGCATCTCTTTCAGTTTGAGACAACATTCACTTCCAAAAAAAAAGCACTCCTTAATCTCATAATTTGAAAGGTGAAACATGCCTCTTCTTAGTACAACTAACACTGTTTGCTTCCTTCGAATTCTGAACTTTTTTTGATTTACCATAGTCAAGGGGGACGGGTGCTCGAAGCCTGGTTAGCGCTAACCGTTGGTTAAGAGGTATCAAAATCTGTACGTTTCCATGGTATTAAACGCTGGTTAGCGCTAAACATGCTTCAACCAACCCGGGCCAGGGATTTGGTAAAATGGGGCAAAGCTGCGTTTTAGCCACGGAAGGCAAACGATAGCGAACTTTTAGCATTACACGATAATAATTTTAACCAAATCTTCAAACTATTCGTCTATAAAATAACTCTCAAGTTTAAATAGCATGGTGATGGCGGGATGCAGGGGAAAACGCCCATTAATTTGTCAAGAGGTAAGAAGTGATTTTCTCTTGCTGAGATCCTTTACACCTATTTTGCACTCTCAGGCTTTCGGTTTCTACGGCGGGATAGGATTATACGCATTGGCGTACACTACAAAACTTCACAGTTAATCCGATGATTATTGGACATATTGCTAATTGTTTTTCATTAGCAAAGACACGTCCAAGGTTGAAACATTCCAATTTTATCAAACCTGTGCCTTTAGAGTGGAGCTATGATAAGGACCTCTGTGCTGCATGTATAAGCTGATGACATCTTCTAAGTATTTCTTTGCTTCATCGTCAAAGTTATCTCGGTTTAAGTAATGACCGGCAAGCACAAATGATGAATCTGCAACTTCTACTGAATCTTCTCCAAATCTGCAGAAATAGTGATACCACAATTGAAGGAAAATGTCTAAAGAGTGCGGGGTGCGTATACGTCCTCTGCAGACCGCGCCTTATTTGCGGCTTGTAAAACTTTTAGACGAAAGTTAGACTGAGGTGATGCGCGCAGTTGTTTGTGACCTGGGAACACTATTTTTGAGGGCGCGCTTCTGTATCCTCTCAATCGCATCTGAGAGGAGCTGAGAGGTACTGTGGCAATGCTGCGAAGACAGTACAGGCGTACTCGAGTATGGGCCTGACTAGAGAGCAATAAACTCTAACTACATCTTCTGTTGGAACGCAACAACTAAGGGCGTAGAGCCTGCGGTTGGCTTTTTTCACTATATGGTCAACATGCATCGTCCAGGTCAAGTCATGAGATAAGTACACACCGTGGAACTTGAATGACTCGATTTGCTCCACAATGGTTCCGCCTGTTGCAATTGGGGGGCACTGATGACTATATCGTAGTGTAAAAAGTCAACCGCCAAAACCTTACATTTCACTGGGTTTGTTTCTAAAGGCAAAAAGACTGGATTTGTGAAACTATGAATGGCAAAATGGAGGGCGAGTTCCTAGGAATAATTTCTTAGACCGTAAGTTCGTCTCCCAATGCGGACAACAATTCTTGCCCGCTACAATATTCTTTTTAACACAAAGTCATAATGAATCCACATTTTCCACTATTTTGTTATCTATACAGTTATATTATAATTTCAGTTATAGCCCCTTGTTCATTTATTTTTACCCGTCGACGACTACGGTAGATACCACAATCGAAAGCTCGTATTTTAAAAATTTTAGCCGTTTTTTGAAATTTAATTATGAAATCTTTTACCGGTACCTTGATTTACTGATCTCGTGAGCTTGAAGAAGTACTTTGGTGGCTCGGTCATGACTCAACGAATTTCCTTGGCTACTTTCAGCTCGTGCCAAACATTGATAGATAGGTATCAACTTTTCACTTTCTTCGCCGTATTGTGTCAGAGCAACTTCCAATGCCTGAAACAACAGGACAACCAACAAAATGTCAATCAGTGCAAGTTCAGATCAGACTTCATTATTCTAGTTCTAACTAGTTATTTTATCCCCTTATTTAAGGTAATTCCTTAGTATTGCATTGCGCAATCCCACTGCGCACGATTTTCGCCTCATTAGCGCGCGCACATGAGCACGTAAGAATTTTTTTTGGAAAACAGTTCCGTACTGGGTGTATTTTGGCCTTCAAGCTAACCACGGCACTGTCCCAAAAAGTGCACTATTCCCACAACCAGGCAATCAAAAACGGCGTAAATGAAGCAATACTGCCTATGTGAATAAAAGAAGCTTTATTTTCAAAATAAAATTTTGTGTCTTTGAAGTAACCAAGACTTAATGCGCAAACAGTAAAAATACCCCATTTTAAGAGCCTGCTGACGCGTAAACAAGCACGGTAACCCAATTTTTTTATTGCATTTTTTTAATGTTCATATCATGAATGTTAATTGTGCCAAGTTTCCAAAAAAGTTTGATAGTAGAAAATTTCAAGGGAATTACCTTAATGCGGCCTGATTGTGTCAAAAATCCATGCTCCATACGTAAATTTAGAGTTCATAATGACCATACGGCTATATTCTGTGACGTTTGCCACTTATGAAAACATCTGAAATGTACCCCACTTTCTCTCTCTGAGTACAATGATCTGACCAATTCTGATTGTGACTGGTATTGCAATAATTGCCTGGCTGACATGTTTCCTTTTAATCATTTTGAAAATGATACTGATTTTCTATTTGCTCCGTTAGAATTTGCAATTGAAATGGAGAAGCCGCGCAAATGCCAAAATTGCGTTGATAACTGCAAGGATCATAGCTTCACTTAAATACAACTACATAATCAAATTATGTAGGAAAAAGGACTACCATGACAAATTAACATCTGTACGCTCATCATTAAGACAAACTTGGTCTATAATTAAAAGCGTGGTCACCTCAAAATTCCATTATTCCAGACCCTTTACCAATATGAAAGACAACAGAGGTAATATTATTAATAACCCTCAAACAACTGCTAGCAAGTTTAATGAATTCTGTACTAACATCGTTCCCTCCCTAGCCGCCATAATTCCTCATGTTTCTGTTGACCACAAATCATATCTGAATGGTTCTTTTGAGGATTGTTTCTTCACCTCAACTACTACTCCTGAAGAAATTATTAATATAGTGTCCTCTCTTAAAAGTAGTAACAGTGAGGGAGTGGACTGTATCAACATCAATGTGATTAAAACATCTATTGACTTATTGGCATCTCCATCATGTCCTTTTCTTCTGGTATTGTGCCTGATAGACTCAAAATCAGTAGTCAAAAGTGAAGGACAGCACTAAGTTCTTTACCTTGCTTTTCCAAACTTCTTGAGAGTGCCATGTATCATCGCCTTATGAATTATCTTACTTGACACAACATTCTAAATGATCATGCATCAGTATGGTTTTAGAAGGAAACACTCTACTTTCATGGCAATATTGAAACTTACTAACCAAATATTTGAATCGCTCGAAAAGAATGAACACACTATAGGTTTCTTCATCGATCTCAAAAAAGCCTTTGAAACTGGTAATCATTCCATTCTCCTAGAGAAGTTCAATTTGTATGGTATACGAGGCACCCCTCTAAACTGGATGCATTGACACCTTTAAATCCCCACTGCTTTCTATTAAATGTGGTGTTCCCCAGGGTTCTTTACTTGGACCACTATTATTATTTTCTTTTATACATTAATGACAATTTACATGTTCAAATTATCTCTCATTTATACTTTTTGCCGATGAAACCAATGTTTTCTTTCAGCACAAGAACATCTCGGAACTAATTAAAATTGTTAACTGTGAACTTTTCCTATTGGCCACATGTTCAAAGCTAACAAACTAACTCTGCATCCTGATAACACAAAACTTATTTTATTTCACTCTCCGAGAAAGACAATTAATCTTGGTGGTCTCTCTATCACCATCGATAACAATAGAGTAAGTAGACAGGCACAGCTTAGTCAGTTAGTGCGCGGCCTTCTGAGCTGGAGGTCGCCAGTTCGATCCCCATCTCATTTAATCAACGTCATAAAACAGAGCATTGATGGAGGAAGGGGAGTAAAAGGTGCGCACCACAAGTTCATCAGTAACTCTAGTTCACTGTCACAAAACTTGTCACGTGCTACCCTCGCTAAAATAAGGACTTTTACCTTTACCTTTATTAAATTAATGGAATAGAAAACACAAGATTTTTAAGTGTCATTATCCATCAAAACCTGTCATGGCAACCACACATTGAAGCAATTTCTTCCAAAGTTACTAAATCCATCGGGATCATTACCAAATCTCGTCAGTTGTTTCTCACAAATACTCTATGCACATCATATAATTCTCTAATACTCCCCTGCCTACAGTACTTTTCTATCGTTTGGGTGTCTACATATCCCTCTCATCTACCACCAGTCGTTCGACTCCAAAAGAAAGGCCCAACAATCATGACTCACCCTCCGTAACGTGCACATACCTACCCTCTATTCCGCACATTAAACATTCTTAATACATTCAATATTCATAAGCACCAAGTCTCTTGTTTAGTTTTCCTTCATATGCAAAAGATCTTACCCATTCCCCTCTTCAAACTTAATTCTGATTGTCATCAATATTTTACAAGGCAGAAAGATAACTTTCATCTCCATACTCATATACAGGGTCCCCAAATTTGGAATGATATTCCTCTCTTATGACCCTATAGGGAAGATATCGCTGACGTCTTTTGTTCCCGTGGTAGGCACATTTGAATAACAAAAGCAATGTTTGCAAACAGATATCTTCCCTATCCCCTCTCAATCTTTCAAACTACAAACGCAAACTCAGAGATTATTTCCAGTCATTGGAAACTAACATACAACTTTTCGTTTAACCGTGAAACATAATTCCTCTCATAATGCCTTCGAACTCTTTCTCGTAAGATATAATAGTTAGCTTTAGGTTTAATTATGTATCCTTAATTGTACATTTATTTGTATAGTCATCTTTGTTTTTTTTGTTTGCCATCTGGCAGTTCGCCTGGTCTCCTGTATAACCTTTGCCAAAAAAGCCTCTGGCTTCAGTAATTAACTATGTAAACCTTAATCTGAGAATAAAATAAATTAAATCACATATACTAAATAAATCAATACCGGTAAATCAATTCTAGTGCTATTCAGAATTTGACGGGAAGTTTAGGACAGCTTTTAACAGGATTGATGAAACGTTTTCCTTACTCGGCTTGGTAACTTCAATTCTGAGAAATATTGCCCAACTTAGGTGTTATTTTTTTCCTGTCAACTCAATATGATTGAAAACAGAAGTAGTAATGAAGCCTGTGTGTCTGAAGAGCAATCTCTCAGTGATACCAAAGTTTCATCTTGAGTGTGGACAATATGAAAACCAGCGGGTTACAGCGACAGATAATATGTGGGGAATGTTTCATACCTTCTCAAAAGCCTCAAGTGCATGCCCAGTCTTGTGAGCCCTTAGACTGGCACGCCCAAGTGACATTAATATTTGAAGTCTTTTTTGTGGATCTCTGTGGTTGGATCCCATGCCTTCTATTTCTTGTGATACTAAATCAGCTTTCTTTAAGTTCTGCTCAGCTTTCTGAGGGCTATACAGCAAATAAGAAACAAAATAATAATTATTAACCATCCTGTAGGTATGATCTTCAAAACTCTAACAATTTTGCTATTCTTATGATTAATATCTGTAATGAATGACACAGTATTTGAGACATTGCCATCAATATTATCCAAGTTAAGAAGCAATGAAAAGAATCAAAACTCAGTTTGGTGTAATAGACATGAAACATTTTTATCTCAACAGCGTAACACATTAACAAAGTTATTATTATTATTACTGCTATCATCACTGTCATTTTCATCATAGGCTTCACACAACACACAAATACAAAACTTACTTTTTCAAAGCAAGCTGTGCCTTTCCCATCACAAGATAAATCAACTCCATTATGGGCAATACATCAGATCTTTCATAAGCCTGTCTTCCTTGCTGTTTAGCCGCATCGGCAGCCAGAAGAACATCACGGGCATTTCCAGCATGAAGGAGAGCTTGTTGGGCCATACCTATGTGGTTAACACATGACAGAACAAATCTTATAAATAGGACTTTAATATAATATGACTTACAGGATTAAAGCCCAATTCAGCCTGATGGCTGCAGTATAGATGTATCTTTCTGCAATAAAGAAGTATATATACAGATATAATTATCTCTCTCTCCCTCTCTCTCTCTCTCTTTCTCCATAGGCATCATATTCATAGGGTACAAGTGTCCTTTTGTAAACTTTTTCCTCCTTTTACCATAATTCGCCCAGTTTTAAATGGTAAAACACAACAACTTTTCAGTGGGTACCTTAAACACTGATCCCCTTGCAGACCGACACTCAACAAATGACTTTTAAATCAAAGGGACAGTGACTGTGATTGTGACTGGCAAGGGGGCAAGCACCCAGAAGCTCCAGAACAAACTGAGGATTAAATTTGATCATGAAATTCAATTATATAAAAGCAACAGGGATATGATGAATACAATTGATTTATTTCATTGACAATTTAAGATAACAATCGCAAGACACTACAATAAGTAACACTAAATATGATGCGCCATATCAGAAAATCCATCTGCTGGTAATTGCCTAAGTGTACATCTCGTGAACTCGTTTTTCTATGAATGTAGTTGCCATTATCTTTTTGTTTTTATTTAAATTTTTCTACTGAGAAGATTTTTTCAGAATTTTATTTCATTTAGGATTACCAGTGAATTTCTAGTTAGGCAGTGGTTAAGGTGCAAAGGATTAAATCCTAACTCCCCCATTTTTCCTCTTGGAAAACCCCAGAATGGGTACCAGAGGATTTTGTGTTTGCACAATTTGTTGGCGGCAGTCAAGTGAGCCAAGATCATAAAAATTCAGAGATACAATATTATCAAGAACACATCCAACAACATCGACGTGAAACGTGTCAGTGAACATGTTTTTTTTTTCTTTTCCATTCTTAAGGAATGCACATAAAACATACTGAGATTTTAAAGACCTGTCACATGATTGTGTGGTTAAATTTTTATGCTATAAGTTTTTTTGCATTATTTTCTAAGGATCATACCAAGAAACTGTTTTCTTCACCAGTAAAAAAAATCAATTTGTGTACAGTTGTTCAATTTCAGACCATCAACCCAAAGTAACAACAATAACTTTTCATATGTTAAGAAAATAGGAAGTGAAGCACAGTTCTAAAAGTTCACTAAGAAACTCTTCTACTGAAAGTAAAAAATGACCTCCTCATGAATATGAATAAACAACATGTGACTCTATTAGTACTATTAGACTTGAGTACTGCATTCGACACTATAGACCATAAAATGCTGATTGATTGCCTTAAAATTAGATGTGGAATCACAAATGTACCTTTACGATGGTTTGAATCCTACCTAGAGAATAGATCTCAACGAGTCGTCGTTAATGGAGCTGAATCACGTTCTTTCGACTTACAGTTCGGTTTGGCACAAGGGAGCTGTCTTGGTCCTCTGCTATTTACAATTTACACTGGAGAGTTATCTGATATCATTAAACCCCACCTACCATCTGTTACGTGCTATGCTGATGATACTCAACTCTATGTATCTTTTAGTCCCAAGGACAATTGTGGAGAGGTTGAGGCCATAGCGGCTATGGAAAGATGCATTAAAGATATACAGAAATGGATGAAGGAGTCCAAACTACAACTTAACACTGACAAGACGGAGCTGCTACTAATTGGCACGAAGCAACAACTTCAGAAAATAAATATGTCCACATTATGTGTTGGTAACGACTTGATAAAGCCTAGCAAAGAAGTCAAGAACTTGGGGGTGTGGCTAGACCCATCCTTAACAATGAACACACATATCAATAAGACTTGTAGTATTGCATTTTATCATTTGTATAATCTTCGTAGAATACGAAAATAGTTATCACAAGAATCGGTGGAAGTTCTTATCCATACATTAATTTACAGTAGAATTGACTACTGTAATAGTCTATATCTAGGTTTACCTGATTATCAAATCCAAAAAATTCAAAGAGTACAGAATGCTGCAGCTAGGCTTGCATATAATGCCGGTAAATACTGTCACATAACACCTTTACTGTTTAAACTTCATTGGCTGCCTATTCGTGAACGCATATTATTTAAGATACTTTTAATTACATATAAGGCTGTTCATGGGCATGCCCCTAATTAAGAGTTAATTAAATTTAAGAAGCCTGGAAAATACAACCTTAGGTCAAATAGTGACAATTTATTATTAGAAATAGAAAAAGTGAAAACATATACTACTCTTGGAGACCGCGCATTTCAAGTCGCCACTCCAAAACTATGGAATAACCTACCATTTAATGTTAGAAGTTCATTATCTTTATCATCTTTTAAGAAAGCACTTAAGACGTATCTTTTTAGAGAAGCATTTCCTTAAATATTTTAATTGTTTACACAACCCATACAATTCTTTTTTAGATATTAAGGCCAGTTTTTATTTTTTATGCTATTCATATAATTTTAATTGTTATGAGTAATTAGTTATTAGTTATCATTAGTTACTAGTTATATTATATAATTGTAATTAGGTTTTTAAAGGATTTAGTTCCGCGCAGGTGAAAATGTAAATTGATACTTGCGCGTTATAAGTAAATAACTTATTATTAAATTATTATTCATTAAGAAAATGTGCCAGTGTATAAAATAGACCAAGCCCCAGTTGTTCAAACGTTGGATAGCGCTATCCACCAGATAAATCACTATCCACTGGAACTCAATTGGTTTTCCTAGTGTTTAACCACTGGATAGTGATTTATCTGGTGGATTGCGCTATCCATCATTTCGAGGGTGCTCTCTCTTCTTCAGTGCTTTCAGTGCTTTATTGTGCGTGGGTCATAACCTTCAAGTAAAAACAAAATATAACAAATTAATGTGTAAAGCCATAGTGCCAGCTGACTTTGAGAGTGTAGAAGAAAATTGAAGTCGATGTTTAAATCGCCTAGGTGCAGAGTAAAGTCAAAAGTAAAGTCTGTTTACGAGCCGAGTTGCCCATCAGAGACAGAGCTTATCCCGGTTTCTGTGGTATGACGCGATTAGGAGTGTTTTTTTACTCCCCCCTGGATGGGATGCCAATCGCAGGGTTACCCCCAGCATTTCGCCGGTACCAATTTATACATCTGGGTGGAGAGAGGTACGGTGGGAGTAAAGTGTTTTGCCCAAGAACACAACACAATGTCCCCGGCCAGGACCCGAACCCGGACCACTCGATCCAGAGTTGAGCACACTAACCATGAGGCCACGGTGCCTCCCAGTGCCTAGGTGCAGAGGCCGGTGCTTAAATATCTGGTTAGCCTAAAAAACACGAAATTGTCTAAAACCCTGCTGAAGCCGGAGCGATAACAGAGACTAAGATGTCCTCAAGAGTGTGACCCGACGATGAAAATGACAGCCTACAGGGAGATCTATGTTGTGCACTGTGCAGATGTTCTCGGAATCTGACCCCTAACCTATTGCCAGTTTCACCAATATAAATCTTGTGAAAGCAGTGGCACTGGATTAAATAGACAACATTCTCGCTAACAAAGGTATATCACATTTTTTTGGTTTTAACAATGTCTGAAATATTACACTAGGGAAATGCCTACAATAGCTTAAATTAGATGCACGCGGATTTCAATGAGTATCACCAAGTGTCCCCTTGGTTCAATACTACTTGCGTCTCGGAATACAGACAATTAATGTCACAAAGTGTCCCCCAAATGATGCTCCTCATGTAAAGATAAACAGCTGCATTTTAGCCTAAGCTAAAAATAACACTTTAATCTTTACCCTTACATTATGGTTGGAAATTCATGAAGGAAGAAAAAGCTTAAACTTAAAGGGACACTTTGTGTCAGTCCTAAACAAAAGGCATCATCTTGAGGCTCTGGGGAATAAATATAAGGATTTGTATGAGTTTATTCCGCAGAGACTTGACATAATGCCTTTGTTTAGGACTGAATTTCAAAATATTGAAATTAAGCGTGCATCTAATTAGTTGCATTTCTGGATATAATTGATGTTATTAGCCATGATGCCTTGTGGCGGCAATCCCGCAATAATTGTTGCCAATGATGTAGTCCATTACTTTATTATTTCATTGATCTTAGAGAGATCACTAGAGTGAAATGAACAACTTATGCACTACCGTGCAAAAAGAAAAAAATCCAGGGTTGAGCAGGATTTGAACCAGTCTACAGTTGGATACAAAGAACCCTCAGTCAATGTCCACCAAAACAAGGCATTACAAACAATGGTTTCCAAAGGTCTGTTTCTTGGACAAATTATACAATGCCAATAATTATTACAGCACCCTTTAAATACTAACCTCTTTGGTCAAGGTATGCCTGGGAAAGCTTGGAATACGGTTTGGCCAATTTCCAATGATTGACACTATAATCTATTTTAGTTAAGGCTACACATCGTACACGTTCGTACACAGCTCTTTCATCGTCCATCCTTGCAAATTCCCTAGCTTGTCGCCTGTAGCTTTTCAGAAGGACTTCAGGTGGTGCCAAGCCTGTGCAAAGAAAAGAACTACATGTAGGTACCTTCTTTACTGTGTCACCTACTTAGTTCATGTTGTTTTCAGAATTGTGATCAGCACGGGGGGTTTGCCTAAAACCCAGAATCCGGAAGCTGGAATATGGTATATAATGTCCAACTAGAGTCAATTGAAATGATCCAACCCCTTTCAAATGTTTCCTTTCATCTACTGAGTAATTGGTCAGATGCTGAATCCTTTTGAAGGGGGATCCATTTATGAACTTTGGAAGAGGATTCATGTTTGCACTTTTCTTTCACAGGACATAAAGCCATGCTCTCCTTTTTAAACTTGTGGGATGATTGTGTTTTTAACATCAAATACTACAGCAAATGTCTTCAGGGTACTAGATTTTGTTGATTACACACACTTACTGATCTCTAGAGCTCTTGAGCTGAAGTTGTTTTCATAGCAATTAATGGTGTGTTCTTCAGCCAATATTGAACAAAACTGAAAAACACCCTTTAGAAAATTTGACATTAACTGTTAATGCACCCTGCCCCTCAATGGCCGTTTTCACACTAGAGATGGATAATCCGTCTATTTTTATCTGTCCGATTATCCGTCTATATAGACGGATTTTGAGAACGGGACATCTGTCAAAGACGGATTACTTGTCTTGCATTCACACCAGGGGCCCGTTTTCTCGAACGTCCCAATAACTTTTCGGGCCCAAAAAGTCATGTGTGAAACTGTCAACCGTTTGTTTTGGAAAGCTGATCTTTTAACATGTTTTTAAGATAACAACGAGATATGTGTGAAGTTTGACTACTTAAATCCTCTCTGTTCTTGAGATACAAAGGGAATTGTGACACCCAAAAATGGCCCATAAAGTTTCGGGACGTTCGAGAAACGGGCCCCTGGACGGATGAAGTCATGTTACTTTGCCCTGAAAAGCCTGGAACTAGAAAGAGCGCAATGAGTTCTGGGAAGGAAAACATGTGTTCTATCCGTCTAATGTGAATGCGAGACGGGAGAAATTCAGACAGTTTGTCTGTTTCGAATTCATACCAAGACGGAAAATCTAGCAGTCGGATAATCCGTTCCTAGTGTGAAAACGGCCAATGAAAAGGAGGTGATGTACAGCGTAAGTCTTAACCATGGTCCTACTGCTATTCCAGTTGTAATTCAGAATCAGTGCCCAATCAACTACTCCTTAAGACGTCATTTCTTGGTTTTAGTCACATACATGTATAAAAGAGAAATCCCAAATAACATTTCATGAACTTCATATAATTCGTTCTAAGGAACAGCTGGTCTCTTCCTCAGGTACAAGCAAAATGCAGTTACATCTATTTTTTCTAACATATGGTGGTGACGTGCTGTAATGTACATGTAACAAAGTGCACTTGCCATTAACATATTCTGCAGCATTTTCTGTATCTTCTGTATTTTCGTAATCAAGAGATTCCTCTGAGGATGAATATCTATGCAGTTTTGTAATTATTCCTGGTTTGATTTCTGAAGCTGATGGAATGTGGATGACTCCTGAAATACCATTCCTCTGTTCTCCTAAATTTAAGGGGTCACAAAAAAAATCATTAATGAATTTCCAAAGTGATCAAAGACATTTGAAATGGTGGGCACTTTGAAATGGGTGGCAAACACACCATGCAAAGTCCTATGTACTCATTTGATGTGGAAAGCGATGTCAAATGGATGATGATGATCACTAGAGATGATGACCATTTGCTAATATTATGCTTAGCTACAAAGTAAGTTCTGATATTTCTGAGTAAAATTTGCAACCTTGGGTTGATGTTAGGACAGATTAATATTTCCAATGACCTGACCTGGCACTGGGGTAGAATGGGCTGGGGTCGCAGCCTACCACGGGAATATGGATGCTCCTGCCCATCATAGCCTTTGGGTGACACCTTCAGCAAGTGCCAGTAACCCCATGGCTGCCCTTGTCAGGGATATGACCAATTCACGGGCAGGTGGGGTTCCTCAGCTGTAGTGAAAGCAATCTGTCTAGGAGAAAGGAACAGCTCGTTAGCCTAGATATAAAGGCAAGTGGCCCTAGAAGAAAGAGAGCCCAAAATCAAACCTTTTCATCCCAAGGTGTCACATGCCAAGGGGATATCATCAAAAGAACGTAGCTGATGGTGGCTGACATGATAGGTACAACTTGCAGAAGTGGTGAACCTTGTGTTTCAATGAATGTCTTACACTGTATCTAATGGGCAACAACCTCAGGTGGACTGACAATCCCATGCATGAAATCATGTCTGACTCAGTAGTCCAGATATGAGCTACAGGATTATGAATCAACCTCAAACTCAAGAATTAAATACACCGGAAGAAACAAAGTTTGACTTTTAAACTAGGGATAAGAAAGCAAGGTGATAGCACTCTCGAAACCAAGTTAGTGCTCGTGTTTTCTGTTGCGCTAGCATATTACCCCTCACAGCACCAATGGTGAATCACCTTCCCAGTGATGATGGGGTGAAGTCTGAGGTCCCACCTGGAACTACTACGACCAGATTTTGGGGCAAAGGGTCCATGCAGCACAGTCAAGGCAAAAGAGACAACATAATCAACACAGCCAAGTTGTGGATGCTGTAAATGTGTGGAACTACTCCGGTGGTCCTAAGTGGATCCCAGGGACTGTGATGTAAGATACTGCTCTGTTGTCTGCAAGAGAGGAGCTGCAAGATGGAACCGTGGTTCATAGACACAACAACCAGTTAGTTCCATGTACCGATTCTGTGGGAGACCCTTTCCATGGGCTTTCAGCCTCCATTCCAAATCCCCTGGTGGAGGAAACTGGAGATCCAGGCATGCTGTAAAGCAGTCCCAAAATCACCCATAAAGGAAGAGAATTACCAAGCGAACAGGCCACTTACTCAGGACAGGACACTCAGTGAGATGCCATCCAGTGAGGGATCATAAGCCTCCCCAGTGTTTTTTTTTAATTAACTCAATACATTCAGTCCCCTTCCCCCCTGAGAACCCTTAGGGCATGGATATTTGCTTTGTACGATTATTTGCTTCAAGGACTTGGGGGGGGGGGGGGGAGAATGAAGTCTCTTGGGGTCTACTTGGTCACTTTGTCAATGCCATGTGCTCCGTTAAATTGAGTTACACTGTAATAGTTTGACAGGGTTTCTGGACGGTAATATACGACACAAGGACAAAGATCTAAAAGCAAAGACTTAAGTTTATAATACTAGTATCGCACTGACAACTTAACCTTAACCAAGCTTTTATACATAGTAAGCCAGAATCACTGGCTTCTGCTGCTAGTGGACGGTGCCAATGTCAAAAGTGATGCTGTTGACAATGGCAATACACAGAAAGAAATATCCATAGCTTGTTAAAAACATACGGATGGCTCAGGTACGACTTCAGAGGACTTCAGACACTTTGAACTGTGTATAACCGTTACGGTAAACCAATAAATTACTGTAACTGATGTCATTATTGATTCAGGAGCCAGCTGTAATCTCATGTCAGAGCATGCCTTTCAATCTCTTACAGGTGGTGCAGTTGCCTTAAGTGAATGTGACAGAAATGTGTATGCATATGAACACTCAAAACCTCTACAGCTCAGGAGAAGCAGCAAGTTAGCAGTCACTGTCCCACAATCTAATTTGTCAATGATTGCAGAATTCTACATAGTGTCTGGTGACGTTGCAACTTTGCTGGGTCGTAAAACGTCTGAGATGCTTAAGGTTGGGGTTTCTGTAAACAACTGTGATGTGATTCATGAAGCTGCCAGTCCCTTGGACAATAAAACTTTCCTTAAGGCTATTAAAATTTCCCAACATTTTTGAGGGCCGGCATAAACTTATAGGTTACCAGCTAAAATTGTACCCGGATGATAAGGTTGCACCTGTGGCACAACCCTTGCAATGCATTCCATGACAGAAAGTGATGGAAAAGTTGAAGCAGTTGGAAGAACTGGATGTCATTGTGAAATTCTTTGGCCCACATGTTGGGTCATGCCTCGTGTGATTTTGGGATAGCTCAATGGTGATATCAGTTTTTTTTTGGATATGAGACAGGCCAATCATGCAGTCCTGAGAGAAAAACACCCCGGCCCTTCCTTCCGTTGAAGAAACCTTGCATGAGATCTCAGAGGTAAACGTATTCAGTAAACTTGACCTAATCATGGAATTCCACAAAATAGAACTACACACTGATTCAAGAGAAGCGACAGCCTTTGCACATGTAGCTGCAGATGGCCTATACAGTACAAGAGTTCATTGAGTTCATAGAATAATTTAATTAACAGAAACTGTCAAGTTCTAACAGCTGACATGGCAAATCCTGGGCTCACAACATGCACGATACTGTCAGAGTTGTAAGGCATAACCACGAGGAGCACTGCAAAAATCGTGAACCAGTAATGCACAAATTAACCCTGAACTATGACAAGTGTGTCATTCAGGTGCCACCAGCATGACTTACATGAGTGATGTCCCGATGGGGGAGGGATTGCAGGTTTCTGATAAGAGAGTGGAAGCCATTGTTTGTCCTCCAAGACCCCAAAACTAATCTGACTGTGGCCTGAAGTCTGGGAAATCGGGGGTCCGCTCAATTCTGTGCCAAGATTATCACAAAGTTTTCAACCAAATTAAGCCCATTGTCATGGGATCTTACCAGCTCAGGTAGGCTGTGGAAATGGGGTACCAATTGAAAGAGGAAGAAGGGAATACTAGCAAATGCCCCAGTTATGGCCTATTTCACCAAGGATGCAAACACTTGGCTGGTGACAGATGCATCACTCATTCGATTCTAGAACAATCACAGCCAGATGGCTATTACAGACTACTCTACTATGCCAGCTGTAGGCTTAGTACTGTGGAGACAAGATAATTTATTCCCAATTTGAAAAAGATGGCATGGCAGTGCAATGGGCCTGTCAAAAGTTTTATCTCTTCTTGTACACAGTTGACTTCAAGATATGTACAGATCATATTAAAGCCCCTGATAACTGTCCTGAGTGCCAAGAGCATGCACATGCATTATATGATAGTTACTGTCTCTTCAGCAGTTCCACGATGTAGTCAAACACATAGCCGATGTAGACAACCACAAAGAAGCCTTGAGCCGGCTCCCACTTAGATCCAGCCCAGAACCAAGATGCTACAGAGACTGCAAAATATCCTTACAGTGTTGGTAGTAAAGCAATACCAACAGCATTTACAGCTCATGAAGTTGAACGGGCATCAGCACAGGATCCCACATTCACAATTAGTATGCAAAGCTGTAGCCTCAGGGGATTGAGGTCGTCTGTCAGGTACTATAACAAAGCCTTAGTTGAGGAAATCTGGGTCACGTGAGAGCTTGCTCTCCTAGGAAAACTGATCATCCTACCAGAGCCGCTCTGCAAGCACACTATCAAGTTTGCACACAAGGGCCATCAAGGGATGGTATACACAAAGGTGGCTTCCACAGAAAGTATGGTGCCCTCACATGGGCAAGCAGGTGTTCATAAGAGCACACCATCCCTGCCAGCTGGTTGGTTCAAGAAGTAAACCTGAACCCATCTGATCAACCACCATTCCCAAGGGTCCTTGGACTGATACTGCCATTGACTTCCTGGAGATTCCCAGTGGGAACCTCCATCGTCTACCGGCTTTACCTTAAAGCTGCATCAAATCCGTCTAACAGTCATGCACCCCAATCTAAAGTACTCACCAAGCTAAAGATATTCACGACAAAACATGCATAAGGTGGGGAACTTAACATCTACAACCATGTCCATAATTATGGAATATAAACAGTGATGTTATTCATGATGCAATGCATATTTGTCCAGATAAAATTGGGTATTGTCCAAGCAAAAACAGATTTCACCAGACAACTTGACCGCCGCCAGCCGGGAAATTTCAAGCCCTGCCAATCGCAGCAGCTTCATCTTGAGAGGGATACACAAGCAAAGCTTAAGCAAAAGGAGTATGCAGCTACCAGGCAATCAGTGTGGGACACAGTGACATTGCAATGGAGGATCATAGCCTGCTTAACAAAAGCCATGAGAATAAGTTATCCCCAAACTTTGAACCAGCACCATACAAAGGATCCAAAAAAAGTGAAATGCTGTCCTCATAGAAAACCAGGAAGGAACCACCAAGATGAGAAATGCCAGCTACATGAAGACATTTTATTCAGCCAGAGCAGTTAGAGCATCCCTTTGTCCGATCCTTGCAGTCTGTTCATACTAGAAGAAGACCAACCTGGATGAATGACTATGTGTGTTAATTCCTATATATACATGCTCCTGATTAGATATCCTGCTTAATAACAATAATTTATAATTATTATAGCCCTATAAACCTCATTTGAGATTTTTTCTTTACCATTTTTATGTACACTGAACATTATCTTTCTGAACATTAAGTGTTTAATAATTAAATTAATAATATTATTAACTTTCTAACCCATTGACTCCTGGGGGTTCCCCATTTGACAAGTAAATCGTCTGGAATTAGACAGTCGAGAGTAAAATACTAAGTATGGCTGGTTTAGGCTGGTTAGGGGTGAATGGGTTAATGGGACAGTGAATGATTAACAAGTCTTATAATAAGTGGAGGGGTGTAATGTAGCAGAAGAGGCATTTACCGGTATATCATGGGTGCGGGGACTCTGTAGAGTCGTCCACCATATTGTAATAATAATTTATACTTGTGTTTGACGAGTCTGCATTGCTGATTTCCTCCCCTATCGAATCATTACAAATCCCCGGGCAATGTCATGAGAAATAAATTAAAGTACCGTAGTCTTTGTAGTGCTTTAATCTTTCACATCAAAAATCTTCAAATTTAGTTCAGAAATCTCCTCACAAAAACGTAAAAACTCAGACCTCAGACCCCCAGGTGTGTCAAAAACTCAGTTCTTGTTCTACTTGATTTTAGCGATTTCATGGCATTATGTCGCATTATGTCAATAACTGAGGAAGTAAAGAAATTTAGAACTACTTTGTACGTGAAATGAGATGAAATATTTGCAAACTTTTGCAGATGTGTGTTGCATGATACTCGTTACAGTACAATGGCAGGATACTCTACTCACACTTGAAATTAATTTTTAAGCAAGTGTATGGAAAAGAAAAAAAAAAGTGGCACAAAAAACCACATGACATGGCAGAGTTAAGCCTTTTCTTTTTTAATTTCCAACCTGAAATAACATTTACACAAATACATGTTCTGGTACTAAGTTATATACCGCTACACGTATTTCGAGTCAGTATAGACTAACAGTTTTAAGGCCGAATTAGTGGTTACATCACATTTGTTGATGTATGGAGACCTTGACAAAATTTTTTTCATATGTGCTTCTATCACAGCTTTCTGCTGTCAGCAAGATAATATTACTGACATTTGTTGAACATGCCCTTCAAACTATTGAAGGCTATTGCAGGTTCATTTTTCATTTTAAGAATATCAGGTCACTGTCACATGACGTTGAAATGGCAAATGTTTACAGCTGTACAAATGTACAAAACCATCAATATAAGATACAAACTAAACTTCCAAAATTAAACTGTTATAAATATTCCTTCTTTGTTAAGGTAATCAAACTTTGGAACAATCTTCCAAGTAAAGTAATAAATTGCCATGATGATAGTCCAAAATCAACAAGTTTAAATTAAGATTGAAAAATCACATGAAATATTTATTGAATGGTCATTCTGTACTTTTTTAATGATGTTTCTGTGATTTTTCTTCTTATTTTTATGAGTGTTTATTTTTATAGCTACAATGTATATTTATATATTTCTGTTGATACCTTACCATTTAGATAGGGTTAACCTCTGGGTTTCCTTTTTCTAAATTTACTGTGCTTCTTGTAACAGTGCTTGTAAGGTTTAGAAATAGAGTGTTGTAAAAGTTTAATGTTTGATATTAAATCAAGTCACTGGCCGTGACAAGTATCA